>NC_083402.1:1202500-1502500 GCF_020745735.1 Hemiscyllium ocellatum
CTTGTGTAAGTTACAAACAGAAATAGACTGAAAATAGATGGATTAAATAGCCTATGTTTAGACATCACACTAAATTCCTCCATTTCTCCATGAATCTACCTTTTCTCCTAAGTGCAAATTGAACTCTAATCATCATCTGATTTCTCCAACACATCTTCCTATTCATTTCTCCCTCTTCTGTTGGTACCTCGCATTGCCTACTAGGAATAGTTAATTTGACATTTCAAAGAACTTTGTTCTGCACTTGCTGTTAAATTTACATTTATCTGATACTTATGGCCCCCAGTTCTGATCTCCTGACAGATGGAAACATCTTCTGAACCCACCCCCTCGCATGGGGACATGGGTTCAGAATTTACTGAGGCAGCTGGTGGAATTTCAATCAGTTAATAAATCTGCAGTTAAAAGGCTAGTCTCATGATGTTTATATGCTGTTAATTGTCATAATCCTCGAGTTGAGGAAATCTGACCTGTGTGTGACTGCAGATCCAAAGAAGTATGATTGACTTGTTAATACATTCTGAAATTGCCTGGCAAGCTCTCACTTCAGAACAGAATTGGGTGAAGTAAGAGTGACTGCCTTTGATATGTGACTGAGTGTGACATCAAGCAAAATTAGTCAGTGGGAATTGGGGGAAACACTCCACTGATTGGAGTTATACCTAGCACAAAAGGAAAATGGTTGTGGTTGTTGGAGGTCAGTAATCTCAACTCCAGGACATCTCTGCAGAAGTTCCTCAAGTTAGTGTCTCAGGCTCAACCATCCTCAGTTATGTTTAGCACTATTCATGACAACCAGATACTGAAGCAGTTCATGTTCAAAATGCAGTGAGAGGGGAATAATATTCAGGCGTGTGCTATAAAGTAACAAGTAGCATTCACATCACACAAAAGCCAGGCAATGACAATATCCAATAAAGGACAATCTTATGACCACCCCCTAAGATACCACCATGAGCATCATCCTTCAGTTACCATTGACCAGAAACTGGACTAGACTTGCTATAGAAGTGGATTGGCCACAGAAGCAGGTCAGAGGTTAGGAACAATGCAGTGGTAAACTCACCTAACTCCCCAAAACTTGCCCATTATCTACAAAGCACACATCAGCAGTATGATGGAATACTCCGCACTTGACTGGATGAGTGCTGATCCAACAACTTTCACGCTTGACACTATCTGGGACAAAGCAGGCCATTTGACTGACTTCACATCCACAAACATTCATCCCCTCCACCACCAGCAATGTGTGCTATCTATAAGATGCACTGCAGAAATTAATTACATCCATCCCTCTCACCCACTCCAACCTCTCACCCTCAGATCGTGCAGCCCTCCACTCCCTCTGCTCCAATCCCAACCTCACCATCAAACCGGCAGACAAGGGAGGCGCGGTAGTAGTTTGGCGCACCGACCTTTATACCGCTGAGGCCAAACGTCAGCTCGCGGACGCCTCCTCTTATCGCCCCCCCTTGATCATGACCCCACCTCCCACCACCAAACCATCATCTCCCAGACCATCTATAACCTCGTCACCTCAGGGGATCTCCCATCCACCGCCACCAACCTCATAGTCCCACAGCCCCGCACCGCCCGTTTCTACCTCCTGCCCAAAATCCACAAACCTGACTGCCCCGGCCGACCCATTGTCTCAGCCTGCTCCTGCCCCACCGAACTCATCTCCGCGTACCTCGACACGGTTCTGTCCCCTTTAGTCCAAGAACTCCCCACCTACGTTCGGGACACCACCCACGCCCTCCACCTCCTCCAGGATTTTCGCTTCCCCGGTCCCCAACGCCTTATCTTCACGATGGACATCCAGTCCCTGTACACCTCCATCCCCCATCACGAAGGACTCAAAGTCCTCCGCTTCTTCCTTTCCCGCCGCACCAACCAGTACCCTTCCACTGACACCCTCCTTCGACTGACTGAACTGGTCCTCACCCTGAATAACTTCTCTTTTCAATCCTTCCACTTCCTCCAAACTAAAGGAGTTGCCATGGGCACCCGCATGGGCCCCAGCTATGCCTGTCTCTTCGTAGGATATGTGGAACAGTCCATCTTCCGCAACTACACTGGCACCACCCCCCACCTTTTCCTCCGCTACATCGATGACTGTATCGGCGCTGCCTCGTGCTCCCACGAGGAGGTTGAACAGTTCATCAACTTTACTAACACCTTCCATCCCGACCTGAAATTCACCTGGACTGTCTCAGACTCCTCCCTCCCCTTCCTAGACCTTTCCATCTCTATCTCGGGCGACCGACTCAACACAGACATCTACTATAAACCGACTGACTCCCACAGCTACCTGGACTACACCTCCTCCCACCCTGCCCCCTGTAAAAACGCCATCCCATATTCCCAATTCCTTCGTCTCCGCCGCATCTGCTCCCAGGAGGACCAGTTCCAACTCCGTACAACCCAGATGGCCTCCTTCTTCAAGGACTGCAGATTCCCCCCCAGACGTGATCGATGCCCTCCACCGCATCTCCTCCACTTCCCACTCCTCCGCCCTTGAGCCCCGCTCCTCCAACCGCCACCAAGATAGAACCCCACTGGTTCTCACCTACCACCCCACCAACCTCCATATACAACGTATCATCCGCCGTCATTTCCGCCACCTCCAAACGGACCCCACCACCAGGGATATATTTCCCTCCCCCACCCCCACCCCATCAGCGTTCCGCAAAGACCACTCCCTTCGTGACTCCCTCGTCAGGTCCACACCCCCACCAACCCAACCTCCACTCCCGGCACCTTCCCCTGCAACCGCAGGAAATGTAAAACTTGCGCCCACACCTCCTCCCTCACTTCCCTCCAAGGCCCCAAGGGATCCTTCCATATCCGCCACAAGTTCACCTGCACCTCCACACACACCATCTATTGCATCTGCTGCACCCGATGTGGCCTCCTCTATATTGGGGAGACGGGCCGCTTACTTGCGGAACGCTTCAGAGAACACCTCTGGGACGCCCGGACCAACCAACCCAACCACCCCGTGGCTCAACACTTTAACTCTCCCTCCCACTCCACCGAGGACATGCAGGTCCTTGGACTCCTCCACCGGCAGAACATAACAACACGACGGCTGGAGGAGGAGCGCCTCATCTTCCGCCTGGGAACCCTCCAACCACAAGGAATGAACTCCGATTTCTCCAGTTTCCTCATTTCCCCTCCCCCCACCTTGTCTCAGTCGGTTCCCTCAACTCAGCACCGCCCTCCTAACCTGCAATCTTTTTCCTGACCTCTCTGCCCCCACCCCACTCTGGCCTATCACCCTCACCTTGACCTCCTTCCACCTATCACATCTCCATCGCCCTTCCCCCAAGTCCCTCCTCCCTACCTTTTATCTTAGCCTGCCTGGCACACTCTCCTCATTCCTGATGAAGGGCTCTGGCCCGAAACGTCGAATTTCCTGTTCCTTGGATGCTGCCTAACCTGCTGTGCTTTGACCAGCAACACATTTTCAACTGCAGAAATTAAACAAAGATCCTTTCAAACCCACAACCACCTCCATTTAGAAGGACAGACGTGGCAGATGGCAGCACTACCACCTGCAAGTACCCCTCCAAATCACTCTCAATCCTGACTTGGAAATATGTCACTGTTCCTTCAGTTGTCATTGTGTAAAGTTCCTGGAATTCCCTTGTTCATGGCATCGTGGGTTTACCTACAGCACATGGACTGCAGGCAGTTCAAGAAGGCAGCTCATCACCATCTTCTCAAGGACAGCTAGAGACTGGAAATAAAATGCTGCTCCAGCCATGAAGTCTGTAATCCATAAGTGAATTTTTTTAAAAATTCAATTACTGCAATTGTAACCACATTGACTAATAGATATTGATCTAAGAACCACAAGTGGCAAATGATAAACTCATCCCTGCAAATCCCACCTTATCAGCATCTGACAATGACCAATAAAATGGACGAACTGTCTTGCAGATTAGTCAAGCAATAGCGTAATGTAAGAACACAAATTGCCAGAAAAGCTCAGCAGGTCTGGCAGCATCTGTGGAGAGAAATCAAAATTAATGTTTGGGGTTGAGTGACCCTTCCTCAGAACCCTAGCCTGGGTTCTGGGAGAACATGTAAGAGACACCACACAATCCTTGATCATATATGGTAACGCCAGCAAGACAAACAATAGCACCATTGAGGTATGCTGTTGGGACAGAGTTTCCATAGGACTCCATAAAATCTCATGGCATAAGGCAAGCATGCGCAAGGAAATCCCCCAATACCACCTCCCTCTGTCTTGCTCAACCTCACACCACACCAGCTGATGAGAAAGTACTCCGCTAGAAAGTTTTGCTTTAAAAATAAATGCTTGCTCATTTAAGACAGAAATGAGGGGAGAAGAATTTGGGGATGGTTGAGTCCAATGCGTTCCACAGATTCACTAACCTCCAGCTGAAAAAGTTCCTTCTCATCTCTGTTCTAAAGGGTCATTCCTTCACTCTAAGGCTGTGCCTTGGGTCCTACCTCTGATACCAGTGGAAACATCTACTCTATAGCAGCCTCTCAGTATTCTGTAAGTTTCAATGAGATCCCTCTCATCCTTTTAAACTTCGAGTACAGTCCCACAGACCCCAAATGCTCCTCACGGTCGGCCCTTCATCGTTTGAATCATTCCTTTAAACCCCTGTTCTGCCTTCAATGCCAGCACATCCTTCCATAGGTATGGGATCTAAAACTGCTCCCAATATTCCAAATGCAATCTGACCAGAAGCTTTTATACACAGCAGTACATCCCTGCTCGTGTATCCTAGTCCTCTTTACATGAATACTACCATTGCATTTGTCTTTCTAACTGCCAAATGAATGTGCAAATTATCCCAAAAGAATCCTGAACTAGGATTCCAGAGACACTTTTTTTTGCTTCAGTTTTCTGAAGTCTTCTCTCATTATAAAAATAGTCTGTGCCTCTACTCTTTGTACTAAAGTGCATAACCTCACACTTTGCATTCTGTCTACCACTTGTATGACCATCCTCCTATCCTGTCCAAGTCCTTCTGCACCCTCCCCATTTCCTCAATACTACCTGTCCCTACACCTATTTTTCTGTCATCTGCAAACAAGCCCACAGTTCCTTAATGTATAATGTGAACAGCTGTGGACCCAATACTGACCCCACACGGAACTCCATTAGTCACTGGCTGTCATCCTGGAAAAGGCCTCATTATCACCGCTTTCTGCCAGTCAGCCAATCATCTATCCATGCCAGTATCTTGCCCCTAACACCATGTGCTCCTACCCGGCCACCTGTGCAACACCTTGTCAAAGCCTTTTAGAAATCCGGATAGACCACATCCACTGGCTGTCCTTTGTCTAACTTGCTCAGTATCTCCTCAGAGAATTCTAGCAGATTTGTCGGGCATGACACTCTGCCCGTGAAGCCGTGCTAACTCAGCTCTACTTTACTTCACACTTTCAAGTTCTCTGCAATCTCATTCTTGATAATGGACTCTATAATCTTACCAAAGACCGACATCAAGACAACTGACTTTTAATTTCCAGTCTTCTGTCTCCCTCCCTCCTTAGTGTGCTGCATGAGTCATTTTCCAGTACCCTAGGTCCTTCCATGACCCCAGTGATTCCTGAATGAATATCTGTACAATCTCCTCAGCTATCTCCTTCAGAACTCTAGTGTAGTCCATCTCGTCTAGGTCACTATCCACTTTCAAGCCTTTCAGCCTCCCATCACCACTACTTTCATCTCTGCCTTCTGACTCAGTTGAAGTTCTGGAATGCAGCTGGCATCTTCCACTGTGAAGACTGATGCAAACTACCAATTCAGTACTTCTGACATTCCTTTGTTCTTTCTTGCTACTTCTCCAGCCTCACTATCCCGTGGTCCAATATACACTCTTATCTCTCTTGCCTTATATATTTTAAAGATATATCTTGTGATCTTTTATTACTAGCTAGCCCTCATATTTTCTCTACCACCACCACCCATCCATCCCATAATTTTTTTTAAAGTTATCCTCTGCTGGGTTTTAAAAGCTTTGCAGTCCCGTAGCTTTCCACTAATCTTTACCACATTGTGTGCTTTTGCTTTGATGTTGTCACTGACTTCCCTTGTCAGCCCTAGATGTCTTGTCCTCTGTTTAGTGTGTTTGATTTTCCTTGGAATTAATTTCTGCTGTGTCTCCCGAATTAACCCCAGAAGCTCCTGTGATTGCTGTTCCACCGTTTTACCTGCTCGGCTCCCTTTCCAAATCAGCTTTGGCCAGCTTCTCCCTCATGTTTTTGTCATTACTTTTGCTCATTTGTAATACCATTACGTTTGATTCCAGCTTCTCCTCCTCCCAACTGCAGGACGAATTCAGTCATATTATGGTCACTGCCACCTACTGGTTCCGTCATCTTCAGCTCCCTAATCAAGTCTCCCTTATTGCACATTATCAAATCCAGAATTGTCAGTACCCTAGTGGGGTCTACCACAATCTGCTCCAAGAAATCATCTTGTGGATATTGAATGAATTCCTTTTCTTGAGACGTGTTACTAGCCTGATTTTTCTCAGTCTATTTGAAACTTCCCCCATGATTGGTGCCTTTCTTACATGCCTTTTCTGTCTCCTGATTGATTTTTCTCTCCCACTTCCTGACTACCACAAGAAGGCCTGTGCACAACATCCATCGTGCTGTCTTTTTTCTTTTACAGTTCCTCAACTCTGTCTACACAGATTCCAAGCCTACCAACTCTGTATCAGTTGCTATCTATTTCATTTCATTTCATTTCTTTCGAATGAGCCAATCCCTTCCCCCTCTGCTCGTCTGCCTGTCCTTTCGATCAGTTGTTTGGTTCCGAGCCCTAATACCCTTGCTCAGTAGGACATGTATGATTTGTTATTTACATCCCAACCCTAATACCTTTGCAGCTTCATCTCTGTGATACCAACAACATCACTCCTGCTAATTTCAATCTGTGCTATACGCTTATTTACATTATTTCAGATACTTTGTGCCTTTAGGTGCAACGTCTTGAGTCCTACATTGACTGGGAGGCTGAGGGAGTGACCTTATAGAGGTTTTTAGAATCAAGAGGGGCATGGATAGGGTGAATAAACACGGTCTTTTCCCTGGGGGTGCTGAGTCCAAAACCAGAGGGCATAGGTTTGAGGTGAGAAGGGAAAGATTTAATGGACCTAAGAGACAACTTTTTCACGAAGACGGTGGTGTGGGTATGGAATAATCTGCCAGGGGCAGTGGTGGAGGCTGGTACAACTACATTTAAAAGGCATCTGGATGGGTACATGAATAAGAGGGGTTGAGAGGGCTATGAGCCAAATGCTGACAAAAAAGCTTAGATTTATTTCAAATATCTGGTCGGCATGAAGTCTATGACTGCTCCCCTTTCTCATAGTTGTCCCCTTATCTGCTGTGTCTGAAGTTAGATTCCTGAGCCTTTCCATATTCTCTGTCATATTACTTGTTCTCAAAACTTTAGTAACATCTGCTGACCTCCCTCCCCATAATTTTTTCTACGCAGCTGAACGCATGCCCAACTACTTAGTTTAAAGCTCTTTCTACAGAACTCGTTATGCAATTCGCCAGTACCCTGGTCTTAGATTAATTGAAGTGGAGCCCTTCCCAATGGAGCGGCTCCCTCCTTCCCCAGTACAAGTGCCATTCGCCCATGAATTCAAACTCATTTATCCCGTACTAATCTTTGAGCCATGTGTTATCTCTTTAATTTTGATGAACCTGTGTCAATTCACTTATGGCTAAGGTAGTCATCTGGAGATTATTGCCTTTCTGAATCTGTTTTAAAGTTATCCCCTAGCTACTCATATTCCCTCAGCAGAACCTGTTTCTAAATATATCATTGGTACTTATAGTGGACCAGGACAACTGGTTCTTACCCTTTCCACTCCAAGGTCCTCTGCAACCCAGATGAGAAATCCTGAACCCGGGCACCAGGCAAGCAACACAGCCCTCAGGGCTCTCTATCATGGCCATAGAAAACAGTATCCATTCCCCTGACTATACTATCCCAAATTACAAGTACATATCTTTTGTTTTCCACTCTTGAATGGTCCTCTGTACCACTGTGCTGTGGTCAGTTTGCTCATTCTTGCTCTGATCCAAGTAGGAAGTGACAAGCTCAATAGCTGACGCTCCTTCAGCACTACCTCCTTGATGCCTGTATCTGCCTTGCTTATAGTCACATGCCCTGTTCCTGACCACTGACTGAATTAGAGGTAATCAATCTAAGGGGTGTGATTGCCTACTGAAACAGTGCCCGAGTCACCCTCTGCCCCCTGTGTAGCAATGTCTGAAACTCAGATTGCGGTTCATCAGTTCTGAAGCAGAGTTCCTCGAGTAACCAACGCTTGCTTCACATATGGTTGTTATGAGCCATGAGCCACCAGCCCCACATCGTTCAGGTACAATACATTGCCTGGACCTTGCATCTCTATTTTACTTAGTTAGGTCTTAATGGCATTTTTCAAGATTTCCCACCGGTCTTTTAGTTTGTGACCTGTAAATATTTTTTCCATTTGTTTCAATATTTCTTTCAATGTGTAAGTAACCTAGAATAGATAATCAAATTAACAGCTGTTACCAACCAATGAACGTATGATTTACCTGTGTTGTCACTTTTTGTGCTTGCTTACTCCCCGTTCTCAACACCTTCCCCCTCCCCCCCCCCCCCCCCCCCCCCCCCCCCCAAAAACTGGGCTTCAATTTATTCTGGTGGAAGACTGTACAAACTCTGAACCAAAAGATTAAGCTAGAAGCACTTCTTCCCTTCTATACCAAATTCCTACACTACCATCAGATTCCCTGAGCTTTCTACAAACTCGGTTGTCTCTGACTCTAGATATGGTCTCTTCCAAGAACTTACAAACAAATTTGATAAAAGGAAATCCAATGGACGTAGTATACTTAGATTTTCAGAGTTTTCAGTTTTTGATGGTCCTCACAAGAAGCTGGTTTGACCAAGACAAATGTACTGTCTCATGCTGGTAGGCTGTGACTAGTGCAGTACCACAGGCTGAGTACTTGAGCCACAGCTCTTCACGATGTGAATATGGAACCAAATATATTATTTCTACATTTGCAGATGATAAAAAGCTAAGTGGGAATGTGTGTTGTGAGGAAAATGTAAAGTGGCTTCATTTGAAAAGGCTTAGTGAGTGCACAAGAACATGGCAGATGGAATATAACCTGCGAAAATGTGAGGTTGTCCATTTTAATAGAAGAAACAGATGTGCAGAGTATTTCTGAAATGGTGAGATTGGAAAGTGAAGATATAGAAAGGGATGTTGGTGTAATTGTCGATCAGTCACTGAGGGTTAATATGCAGGTGCAGCGAGCAATTAGGAAGACTTGTGGAAGACGTGAGCAAATGCGAGGTCTTGCACTTTGGCAAAAAAAATAAAAGCATAGATTACTTTGTAAATGGTGAGAAAATTCATTAAAGCCAAAGGGATCTGGGAGTGCTAGTCGAGGATTCTCTAAAGGTAAACATGCAGGTTGAGTCCGTGATTAAGAAAGCGAATGCAATGTTGTCACTTATCTCAAGAGGGTTGGAATATAAAAGCAGCGATGTGCTACTGAGACTTTATAAAGCTCTGGTTAGGCCCCATTTGGAGTACTGTGTCCAGTTTTGGTCCCCACACCTCAGGAAGGACATACTGGCACTGGAACGTGTCCAGCAGAGATTCACACGGATGATCCCTGGAATGGTTGGTCTAATATACGAGGAACGGCTGGGGATCCTGGGATTGTATTCATCGGAGTTTAGAAGATTAAGGGGAGATCTAATAGAAACTTACAAGATAATACGTGGCTTGGAAAGGGTGGACGCTACAAAATTGCTTCCGTTAGGCGAGGAGGCTAGGACCCATGGACACAGTCTTAGAATTAGAGGGGTTAAATTCAGAACAGAAATGCGGAGACATTTCTTCAGCCAGAGAGTGGTGGGCCTGTGGAATTCATTGCCGCAGAGTGCAGTGGAGGCTGGGACGCTAAATGTCTTCAAGGCAGAGATTGATAGATTCTTGTTGTCTCGAGGAATTAAGGGCTACGGGGAGAACGCTGGTAAGTGGAGTTGAAATGCCCATCAGCCATGATTGAATGGCGGAGTGGACTCGATGGGCCGAATGGCCTTACTTCCACTCCTATGTCTTATGGTCTTATAGAATGTTGGCTTTTATCACTGGAGGGTTTTGAGTACAGGAGTAAAGTCTCACTTCGGTCATAGAACATAGAGAACATAGAAAAATACAGCGCAGTACAGGCCCTTCGGCCCTCGATGTTGCGCTGACTGAAGCCTACCTAACCTACACTAGCCCAATAACCTCCATATGCCTATCCAATGCCCGCTTAAATGATCATAAAGAGGGAGAGTCCACCACTGCTACTGGCAGGGCATTCCATGAACTCACAACCCGCTAAGTAAAGAATCTACCCCTAACATCTGTCCTATACCTACCACCCCTTAATACCGTATGCAGTTTTAGTCTCTTTATCAGAGGAATGTTATTGTTATAGAAGGAGTGCAAAACTCATTCAACAGCCCTGTTCCAGGAATTGCAGGACTCCTATGACGAAAGATTGGGAAAACTGAGCCTGTATTGTCTCATTTCAAAGAGTGTGATGTGATCTCGTTGAAACTTAGAAAATGGTTAAAGAGATGGAAGTGGTCTACTTGGTGGGAGAAACGCCTTTTTAAAAATAAGAGGATGTCATTTGGGTCTGAGATAAAAATTTGTTTTGTTTTGAAGTTGTAAACCTTCTGAATTCTTTGCCACATTGGGCTGTAAAGGCTCAGTGTTTGAGTATGTTTAAGGTAGAGATTGATCGATTTCTGTTCAGAATTATGGAGATAACTGACCAAAATGGATCTGATGTGTTCAGTCAGCCATGATCTTATTGAATGGCAGGGCAGGCTCGATGAGCTGCCTGGCCTGCCTCCTGTTCCTACATTCCATATTGAACACTAATTAGGAGATGTGGTGAGGTGACAAACTAATCTGAGTCTGGGATTGCAGGATCCATCGCCAAGAGTGGCCTGGCAGTATCACAACTGCCCCTGCTAGCCAAGTCCACAACGTGTAGGTATTAAAGATTAGACTCCTTACAGTGTGGAAACAGGTCCTTTGGCCCAACTAGTCCACACCCACCCTCTGAAGAGTAACCCACCCATTCCCCTACCCTATATTTACCCCTGACTAATACACCTAATACTATGGACAATTTAGCATGGCCAATTCACCTGACTTGCACATTTTTGGACTGTGGGAGGAAACCGGAGCACCCGAAGGATACCCAGGAAAACACCGGGAGAATGTGCAAACTCCACACAGACAGTCACCTGAGGTGGGAATCGAACCCGGGTCCCTGGTGATGTGGGGCAGCAGTACTAACCACTGAGCCACTCATATGTTGACCATGCCAATGATATCCACATTCCATTAATTAATTATTTTTCTTAGAATAAAAGAATTCTGTCTAGAGAACCTTTTTAAAGCATTACCCTGGAAACTCTCTCTACCAAAGGTATTTGGATCCAAGCATCCAGTAGTAGGATGGTACAAACTGATGTCCTCCAAACTAGTGGCCCATTTCCTATTACGATATGTACAAATTTTAAATATCAAAGCATGAAATCGATTGCCCTTAAATTTAATAAAATTGTGTTTACTCACATGACAGGTGCTCTAACAAAATTGAAGGCGCAACACCAGGAGGATTCCAGCAACACTGCTTTCGTTGGCAATAAACCTGCCCTTCTTCGCTCCCTTTTTACTGTTGGTGCATTGTGCCGTAACTTTGACTTTGATCAGGAGGAGTTTAAAGGCAACACTAAGGTAGTAATTGGAAATTGATCTTTGTTCTTCATTATAAATGCTTATTTAGCAAGCATGATTTGGAGATGCTAGTGTTGGACCGGGGTGTACAAAGTTAAAAATCTCACAACACCAGGTTATAGTCCAACAGGTTTAATTGGCAGCACTAGCTTTCGGAGTGCCATTCACAACCACCTGATGGAGCGGCGCTCCGAAAGCTAGTACTTCCAATTAAACCAGTTGGACTATAACCTGGTGTTGTGAGATTTTTAAGTTTATTTAGCAAAAATTGCAAAGATCTTTTAAGATTAATCAAAGCACAGGTTTCAGTCTCAAAAGTGTCCATTCCCAGCAACTGTTTTTTTGCTCCTTAAACCTTAGTACAGAAGAGGCCCTTTAGCTCATTGAGTTTGTACTTATTATCCAAGTTTCCACACAGGCCCATAGCCTTGAATGTTATGACACTTCAAAGTGCCCATCAGGTAATTGTTAAAGATTGCTAGGTTTGCTGCCTAAACTACTATCCCAGGCAGTTTATTTCCAGACTCCCTCCTTCCAGTATTACAATGTTTTATTCAAGCTTTAGAACTTGGGCTTCAGATATTTGAAGGCATGGCCAACACAGAAGCATTACAGCAGAGAAGGCGGCTATTCAATCCATCGCATTACACATTGCTTCTATTTAATAATGCCTTTTCCATTCAATTCAACCTACTTGCACTACACTTCAGGCAGTACATTTCCATACCTGAAGTGCTTGCTGTGCGAAAATGCTTTTCTTTAAACCACATTTGCTCCCGTTACAAATCACTTCAAGCCTACTTCAAACCTATGCTTTTTTGTACTTGATACTTTTACAAGTGGTTCGCCCTATCTGTCCAGACCCCTCATAACTTTGAGAACCTCTGTCAGATCTCCTGTTTGCCTCTTCTCCAAGGAGAACTGTTCTAACCTCCCGAATCTACCCTCATTACTGAACTTCCTTATCCCTGGAACTATTCTTTAAAATCTATTCTGCATTCTCTCCAATGCATTTCCATCCTTCCTGTAGTGTGACATAGAGAAGTGCCTGCATTACTTCAGCTGAGGTCTACCATGTATTTGGTAAACTTGTTCTGTATTAACTCCTTGCGCTTGTGCTCAATGCCCCTGTTAATTAAGCCCAGGTTACTTTATGGTTTATTTATTGCTCTCTGCAACTGTTCTGTCATCAATGAAATCTGAAAAATATCCATTGACCATTGCTCTGTTTCCTATCACTCAGCCAGTTTTGCATTCGTGTTCCTACTTTCCCTTTGATTCCATAGGCCAGAACTTTCCTCTCAAGTCTGTTGTACGAATGTACATTGGTTGGAGGAATATGGACAGCCTAGAGGCCGAAGGTTTTTAGTTTAAAAAGACATCATGTCGGCGTAAACTTGGTGGGCTGAAGGGCCTGCTCATGTGCTGTACTGATCTTTGTTCTGTGTTCTTTGTGTGGCATTGCCATTGGCGACTTGGAGATTTCACTCTCTGCTGACCTCAGTCTTTTGTCATAATTCCTCTTTGCTTCTCTTGTTTGCTTTTTCACCTCTTAGCTTAAGCGTCTATTTTCCTCTTAGTTCTCAATTGTCTTTCTACCTAACGCACTGTCATGACCAAACATTTTCTTCTTTATCCTAATACCTTTTGTCATTAAGACCATAAGACATAGGAGTGGAAGTAAGGCCATTCGGCCAAACGAGTCCACTCTGCCATTCAATCATGACTGATGGGCATTTCAACTCCACTTACCCGCATTCTCACCGTAGCCCTTAATTCCTTGTGACATCAAGAATTTATCCATCTCTGCCTTGAAGCCATTTAGCGTCCCAGCCTCCACTGCACTCTGCGGCAATGAATTCCACAGACCCGCCACTCTCTGGCTGAAGAAATGTCTCCGCATTTCTGTTCTGAATTTAACCCCTCTAATTCTAAGACTGTGTCCACGGGTCCTAGCCTCCTCGCCTAACGGAAGCAATTTTGTAGCGTCCACCCTTTCCAAGCCACGTATTATCTTGTAAGTTTCTATTAGATCTCCCCTTAATCTTCTAAACTCCGATGAATACAATCCCAGGATCCCCAGCCGTTCCTCGTATATTAGACCAACCATTCCAGGGATCATCCGTGTGAATCTCCGCTGGACACGTTCCAGTGCCAGTATGTCCTTCCTGAGGTGTGGGGACCAAAACTGGACACAGTACTCCAAATGGGGCCTAACCAGAGCTTTATAAAGTCTCAGTAGCACAACGGTGCTTTTATATTCCAACCCTCTTGAGATAAGTGACAACGTTGCATTCGCTTTCTTAATCACAGACTCAACCTACATGTCTACCTTTAGAGAATCCTCGACTAGCACTCCCAGATTCCTTTGTACTTTGGCTTTACAAATTTTCTCACCATTTACAAAGTAATCTATGCTTTTATTCTTTTTTCCAAAGTGCAAGACCTCGCATTTGCTCACATTGAATTCCATCAGCCATTTCCTGGACCACTCTCCCAAACTGTCTAGATCCTTCTGCAGCCTCCCCACTTCCTCAGTACTACCTGCCTATCCACCTAACTTTGTATCATCGGCAAACTTCGCTAGAATGCCCCCAGTCCCTTCATCCAGATCATTAATATATAACGTGAACAGCTGCGGCCCCAACACTGAACCCTGTGGGACACCGCTTGCCACCGGCTGCCATTCCGAAAAAGAACCTTTTATCCCAACTCTCTGCCTTCTGTCAGACAGCCAATCCTCAATCCATACCAGTAGCTCACCTCGAACACCATGGGCCCTCACCTGGCTCAGCAGCCTCTCGTGTGGCACCTTATCAAAGGCCTTTTGGAAGTCTAGATAGACCACATACACTGGGTTTCCCTGGTCTAACCTGCTTGTCACCTCTTCAAAGAATTCCAACAGGTTTGTCAGGCACGACCTCCCCTTACTAAATCCATGTTGACTTGTTCTAATCCGACTCTGCTCTTCCAAGAATTTACAAACCTCATCCTTAATGATGGATTCTAGAATTTTACCAACAACCGAGGTTAGGCTAATTGGCCTATAATTTTCCATCTTTTGTCTAGATCCTTTTTTGAACAAGGGGGTTACAACAGCAATCTTCCAATCATCCGGGAATTTCCCTGACTCCAGTGACTTTTGAAAGATCTCAACCAACACCTCCGCTATTTCCTCAACCACCTCCCTCAGAACTCTAGGATGTATCCCATCGAAGCCAGGAGATTTATCAATTTTAAGACCTTTTAGCTTTTCTAGCACTTTCTCTTTTGTAATGGCAACCATACTCAACTCATCCCCCTGACTCCCTTTAATTGTTGGGATATTACTCATGTCTTCCGCTGTGAAGACTGACGCAAAGTACTTGTTAAGTTCTCCCGCTATTTCCTTATCTTCCATCACTCGCCTTCCGGCATCAGTTTGAAGTGGCCCAATGTCTACTTTTGCCTGTCGTTTGTTTTTTAAGTATTGAAAGAAACTTTTACTATCATTTCTAATATTACTGGCTAGCCTACCTTCATCTTTGATCCTCTCCTTCCTTATTTATCTCTTTGTTATCCTGTTTGTTTTTGTAGCCTTCCCAATCTTCTGATTTCCCATTGCTCTTGGCCACTTTATAGGATCTCTCTTTTTCTTTAATACATTTCCTGACTTCCTTTGTCAGCCATTGCTGTCTAATCCCTCCCTGGTTAATCTTTCTTTTCTTGGGGATGAACCTCTGGACAGTGTCTTCAATTATACCCGCAAACTCCTGCCATTTTTGCTGTACTGTCTTCCCCGCTAGGCTCTGCTTCCAGTCGATTTTTGTCAGTTCCTCTCTCATGCCCTCACAATTACCTTTATGTAACTGTAACACCATTACATCCAATTTTGCCTTCTCTCCTTCAAACTGCAGACTGAACTCTACCATATTATGATCGTTGCTTCCTAAGTGTTCCCTTACTTTAAGATCTTTTATAAAGTCTGGTTCATTACATAGCACTAGGTCCAGAATAGCCTGCTCCCTTGTGGGCTCCATGACAAGCTGTTCCAAAAAGCCATCCTGTAAGCATTCCATGAATTCCATTTCTTTGGATCCACTGGCAACATTATTTACCTAGTCCAGCTGCATATTGAAGTCTCCCATGATCACCGTGACCTTGCCTTTCTGACATGCCTTCTCTATTTCCTGGTACATATTGCGCCCCTGGTCCTGACCACTGTTAGCAGGTCTATACATAACTCCCATTATGGTTTTTTTGCTTTGTGGTTCCTCAATTCCACCCACACAGACTCCACATCATCATTGCTTTGCAAGATTTCATGAAAGCTAGTAGAATTGTGAGAGGACTTGAAAGCAAGCTTGGAGAGGTCTACTTCAGATATACAGGGCCTTGGTGAGACAGCAGTGGGGTACCATGTATTATAATAGTCACCGTGCTTAGTAAAGGATGTTAATTGTTAGAAGCACTTCAGACAGGCTTACTAGATTAATACCTGGAGTGAGAGAATTGTCTTGTGAGGAAAGGTTAGACAGGCTAAACCTGTATCCACTGCAGTGCAGAAGAGTCAGAAGTGACTTCGTAGAAAGACACAAGATCCTGAGGGAAGTTGCCTGCATGGAAGTGGAAAGGATATTTCCTCTTGTGGGACAATCTGGATCTGGGGGGCCATAGTTTAAAGATAAGGGGGCACCCATTTAAAAGGTAAGGAAATGTTGTTTTTCTGTGGGTTGGAAGTCTTTAGAATTCATTTTCTCAAAAGTCAATGGATGTAGAATATTTAAGTATTTTTAAGGCACATGTAGGTTGATTCGTGATTAGCAAGGGAATGAAAATTATCAGTAATATGCTGGAATGTAAAGTTGACACTAGGGATCAGATCAGATTTGTGATCTTAGTGGATGGGCAAGTAGGTTCGAAGGTCCAAGTGGCCTAGTCTTGTACTTTGTTTTAACATCATCCATAGAACTCAGGATTCATTTGTCCTTTTTCCTTTTGAGAGGATGTACCCAAACCATCTCATTTTGAACATACTGTATTGCTAAGTTAAAGTTTTTCCTGTTGACATTTCATTCCAGTCTAACTGACCCAGTTCTTGCCCCATTGAGATCACTTTCTGCCAATTGATTGATCTTACTCTGTCCGTTGTCATTCTTCACCATCATCCTAATTGCAGTTCGGTGATCACTGTATTTTAGATGTTCTCTCACTGATACCTGATCCACTTGGCTTGCCTCATTTCCAAGAACAACATCCAACAATGCTTTCTTCCTTAACTAAAAGCAAAATGCTGTAGAGAGAGAAACAAAGTTAACAGTTTGCAAGAATCCGATTGTACTTGAAATGTTAACTCTTTCTCACACCATGGATGCTGTCAGATCTTCTGAGTTTATCTCAGTTAATTTTTTTTTGTCGGATTGGGTACATGCTGTAGGAAATGCTCCAAAACAATCTAGAAACATTTGCTCCTTGTCCCCTTACGATATCTGTATCCAAGTAAATGCCCCAATTATAACTAATCTTCAATGTTGGGATCCCTCTGTAATTTTCCTGTAGAATTGATCCTACATATCATTTTCACAAGTTGGTGGACTGTGGGCCACAACATATTCGTTCCTTAGCTCGAGCCAAATTCTTCATTGCCAGAATACTGGAAATCTGGAATGTTCAAGAGTCCAAGATTAAAGGAACACCTACCTTCAGAGATTATGTGGCCAGAGGAGATTGCAGACATTGGGTGGGCAAGGCCAGAGAGGAATTTGAAAACAACGGTGAGAATTTTAAAATTCAGATATTAATCATTCAGCAGCCAATTTAAGCAATAAACACAGGATTTGGTGAATGAAACCTGGTGTTAAGTTGTGACGCAGGCAGTAGTTTCTTTGATTGCAAGAAATTTATGGTAGATAAAGTGTAGCAGGCCAGTAGATCATGCATAAATTGAGAGGTAACAGGCAGAGATTCATCACAAATTCGGCTAAGGAAGTGCAAAATTGCATAATGTTACAGAGAAAGTAGAAAGCCTTAGTTTGTCGGAGCAGAAGTGGACCGTTAAGACAATTGACATGCTCCTCCATTCAACAAGAACATTTATAATCTGATCATTCTCAATTCTACTTCACTGATTCAGAGTTAGAGATTGCCCAGTTCAGACATAAATGAGTAAGAATCTCTTTGTGCAGGATAACAAATCTATAGAATCCTTAGCTGAAGAATGCTGTCAAGGCTGGACCATTATCAATATTCAAGGCTGAGGAAGATTTTTAATCAGTAAAGGAATCGAGGCTTATGGGGAGAAGAAAGTAGAGTTGAGTATTACAGCCAATTCTGCTTTCACACATGATTCTTCAATGTGAATTAGCTGTAACACAATTGAAGGATTTAGATTGTTATTTGTATTGGTTGTTACGAATTAGCTTCTTTTTTAGAGAAACTAAAAACCGAAAGAACTGCAGATGCTGGAAATGAGAAACAAAGCAGAATTAGATGGAAAAGCTCAGCAGATCTGGCAGCGTTTTCTTTTCCATTCTTTCACGGGTCGAAAGTGTCACTAGCTAGGCAGCATTTATTGGCTGTCCTTAATTGCCCAGAGGTCATTTAAGTGTCGACCACATTGCTGTGGGTCTGAAGTCACGTGTGGGCCAGATCGGATAAAGATGGCAGTTTCCTTCCCTAAAGGACATTCGTGAGCCAGTTCTGAGACTTCTCTCTGCAGATGGTGCCAGACCTGCTCAGCTTTTCAGCAATCTCCATTTTTGTTTCTCATTTAAAGAGCCATGCAGGTATGAAGGGCCAAGGGACCTCTTCCTGTGTTATGACCTTATTATAGTCTTATAATTCTTCTAACCAAATTAACTAGGTGAACTTCTCTGCTTTAGCTTCATCTGCCATGTATCTGTCCATATGTTTTCTTCAAGGATATCAGCATCATCCTTCCAGTTTATAATACATTTAAGTTTTGTGTCATGGGCCAATCTCAACTCAGCATAAAATAACCTGTGGTCCTTATACTGACCCCCAGAGAAGACCAGTCAGTACAATCCTCCAGCCTGGAATGCAACTTCATCACTTGTCATAAAGTCATTGAGGTCAACAGCACAGAAAAAGGCCCTATGGCCCACCAGTCAAAACAACCACCTAATTGTTCTAATCCCATTTTCCAGCGTTTGGCCCACAACACATGTAAATACTTCGTCAGTGTCCTGAGGGTTTCTGCCTCTACCACCCTTCAAAGCAGTGAGTTCCAGACCACTGTTACCCTCAGAGAGGAAAGAAAATCCTCATTCTCGCTAATTCTCATGGTCATTGATCCTTCACCAATTTCTCTTCATAGCTGAAACATCCTGCCCCAGACAACATCCTGGTACATCTCCCCTGCACCCTCCCAATTGCAGTCACATCCCTTCTGTAATGTTGATTCCAGATGTACACAATACTTTGGCTGTGGCCAAATTAAATTTTGATTTTTCAGAAAATGTAATGGGCAGATACATGACAGATGAAGCTAAAGCAGAGAAATTCAACCAGTTAATTTGGTTCGAAGAATTGTAGGATTATTATAATACAGCATAGTTCCCTGGTCTTAAACTCTGTCTTGGCTAATAAAAGTAAGTATCCCACATGTCATCCTAACCACTTTGAAGAGACTTTGAAGTGATACAAACTTAGTGAGAGACAAAAAATCTACAGATGCTGGAATCCAAGCTAGGCAAGCAGGAAGCTGGAAGAACACAGCAAGGCAGGCAGCATTAGGAGATGTGGAAGTCAACATTTTGGGGGATTGACGGGGAGACTTGCGCGAACCAAGGATTGGCAAAGAGAACGGTCCTTGCAGAAGGAAGAGAGGGGTGGGGAGGGGAAGATGTTCTTGGTGATGGGGTCGAGTTGGAGTTGACCGAAGTGTTTAAGGACGATAAGTTGGATGCAGAGACTGGTGGGGTGGGAGGTGAGGACAAGGGGGACCCTGCCTTTATTGCATTGGGAGAGGGGTGGTGTTTAGAGCAGTGGAATGGGGAATGGAGATGTGCGGTGGAAGGCTGTCTGGATGGGGCGGATAATCAAGTTATTTAAAATAGGTGGACATCTGGGTTGCTTGGGAGCAGAATGTCTCTTCACCTGAGCAGGTGCGACGGAGGCAGTGGAATTGAGAAAATGGGATGGAATTCTTGCAGAATACTGGGTGCGAGGTGATGTAGTTATGGGAGCCTGTGTGTTTATAGTAAATGTCTGTGTGTGCACTGTTGCTGGAGATGGAAACGAAGAGGTCAAGAAAGGGGTGGGAGGTATCCAAAATAGACCGTGAATTTGAGGACAGAGTGGAAGATGTTGGCGAAGTTGCTGAACTGCTGCAGTTCAGCCTGGGTGCAGGGTGCTGCACTGGTGCAGTCATTGATGTAACAGAGGAAGAGTTGGGGCACAGTGCCTGTGTAGGTACTGAAGAGAGACTGTTCGACATAGCTAACAAAGAAGCGGGCATGGCTAGGTCACATCCAAGTACCCATGGCCACCCTCTGGATTTGGAGTAAATGGTAGGAGTTAGACAAAAAGTTAGAGTGTGAGGACCAGTTTGACGAGGCAGAGGAGGGTATTGGTGGAGGGGGACTGTATGGGTCTGTTGGAGAAGAAGAGGCTGAGGGCCTGAAGGCCATCCTTGTGGACTATGGACGTCTATAAGGATTGCATGTCCATGGTGAAGATAAAGCACTGGGGGGAGCCAGAGAACTGGAAGTTACTGAAGAGATGGAGGGCGTGGTTAATGTCGAGGATATAGGTGAGAGGGGTCTGGACCAAGAGGGAGGGGATGGGGTAGAAATAGGAAGAAATGGGTTCGGTGGGGCCGAAGAAGCATGCGGTGACGATGGGTCGGCCAGAGTAGTTGGGCTTGTGGAGCAGGTAAAATCAGGCAGTGCATGGCTGTGGAACTGAGGTTGAAGGCAATGGAGAGGAGATCACTGGAAGCAGTGAGGTCACATTCAGTGTGAGTGATTTGGCCTGATGGGCCATGATGGGGTTATGGTCAAAGGAGAGGTAGAACGTGATGTTGGAGAGCTGGCATTTGATTTGGCCTCTGTGGCATACAGATTACCACTGCCTCACCTTTGTCAGTGGGTTTGATGGTGAAACGGGGGTTGGTGCGGAGAGAGTGGAGTGCTGCATGCTCGGAAGTGGAGAAATGGGGGTGGCAGGGAGAGGGACATCAAGAGGGGAGGGGGTGAGTGACATTTTTGATAAGGGATAACATTTCTTCTGTACTTACGGAGGATATTCCTGGGAATATGTTAAAAGAAGAGTTTTATTGGGATTGTACTATAGAAGCCACAATAGTCAGCGGGAAATTGAGAAAAAAACTTGTAAGGAGATCGCTGTTATCTGTAAGAATAATAGAGTGATAATGATATGGGGTTTTAAATTTCCAAACATAGACTTGGGACTGCCATAGTGTTAAGGGTTTAGATGGAGAGGAATTTAAGTGTGTACAAGAAAATTTTCTGATTCAGTATGTAGATGTACCTACTAGGGAAGGTGCAAAACCTGACCTAATCTTGGGAGATAAGGCAGGGCAGGTGACTAAGGTGTCAGTGGGGGAGCACTTTGGGGCCGGTGACCATAATTCTATTAGATTTAAAATAGTGATGGAAAAGGACAGACAGGATGTAAAAGTTAAAGTTCTAAATTGGAGGAAGACCAATTTTGATGGGGTTAGGCATGAACTTTCAAGTTGTTTGGGGCAGGTGTTCGCCGGTAAAGAGACGACTGGAAAATGAGAAGCCTTCAGAAATGAAATAATGAGAGTCCAGAGACAGTATATTCATGTTAGGGTGAAAGGCAAGGCTGGTAGCTGTTGGGAATGCTGGATGAGGTTTTGGTTAAGAAAAAGGAAGAGTCATATGTCAGGTATAGACAGGGTAGATTGAGTGAATCTTTAAGAGAATAAAGGCAATAGGAGTATACTTAAGAGGGATATCAGGAGGCCAAAAAGAGCACATGAGATTGCTTAAGGAGAATCCAAAGGGATGTTATAAATATATTAAGGGCAAAACAATAACTAGGGAGAGAACAGGACCCCTGAAAGATGAGTAAGGCAGCCCATGTGTGGAACTGCGGGATATGGAGATACTGAACAAGTATTTACTGTGCAAAAGGACATGGAAGATGCAGAATATGAGGAAATAGATGGTGACATCTTGAAAAATGTTACAATTACAGAGGAGGGGGTATTGGATGTCTAAAAACACAAATTCCCCAGAACCTGGTCAGGTGTACTCTAGAACTCTGGGAAGCTAGGGAGGTGTTTGCTGAGCTCATTGCTAAAATATTTGGATTATCAAAAGTCACAGGGGAAGTGCCGGGAGACTGGAGATTGGCTAACGTGGTGCCACTGTTTAGGAAAGATGGCAAGGCAAAAACCAAGGAACTGGAGACCAGTGAGACTGACATCAGCGGTGGGGAAGTTATTGCAGACAATCCTGAGTTACAGGACTTGCATGTATTTGATAAGCAAGGACTGATTAGATTTAGTGAACATGGCTTTGTGTGGGAAATAATATCTCACTAACTTGATTGAATTTTTTGCTGAAGTAATGAAGAGGATTGATGAGGGCAGAGCATTGGGTGTGATCTATATGGACTTCAGTAAGACATTCGACAAGGTTCCTCATGGTAGACTGGTTAGCAAGGTTAGATCATACGGAATACAGGAAGAACTAGCCATTTCTTCCTGTAATGGCTTGAAGGTAGACAGAGGGTGGTGATGGAGGGTTGCTTTTCAGACTGGACGCCTGTGACCAGTGGTGTGCCACAAGGATCGGTGCTAGGTCCACTGCTTTTGTCATTTATATAAATGATTTGGATGGGAACGTAGGAGGTATAGTTAATAAGCTTGCAGACAACACCAATATTGGAGGTGTACTGGACAGCAAAGATCTTGATCAAATGGGCCAAGGACTGGCAGGTGGAGTTTAAATTGGAAAGGCAAATCGGGGTAGGATTTATATACTTTGTGGTAAGGTCCTGGGGAACATCGCTGAACAAAGACCTTAAATTGCAGGTTCATAGGACCTTGAAAGTGGAATCTCATATAGTGAAAAAGCTGTTTATTATGCTTTCCTTTATTGATCAGAGCATTGAGTATAGGAGTTGGGAAGTCATGTTGTGGCTGTACAGGATGTTGGTTAGGCCACTTTTGGAATATTGTGTGCAATATTTTGGAAGGATGTTGTGAAACTTGAAAGGGTTCAGAAAACATTTACAAGGATATTGCCAGCATTGGAGGGTTTGAGCTATAGGGAGAGGCTGAATAGGCTGAGGCTGTATCCCTGGAGTGTTGGAGGGTGAGGGATGACCTTATAGGGAGCTATAAAATCATGAGGGGCTTTGGGTAGGGTAAATAGATAAGGTCTTTTCTGTGGTTTGGGGAGTCCAGAACTAGAGGGCATAGGTTCAGGGTGAGAGGCGAAAATGATATAAAAGGGAGCTAAGGGTCAACTTTTTCATGCAAAAAGTAGTATGTGAATGGAATGATCTGCCGGAGAAATTGGTGGAGGCTGGTACAATGACAATATTTAAAAGGTATCTGGATGCGTTTATGAATAGGAAGGGATTAGAGGATATAGGCCAAGTGCTGGCAAGTGGGACTAGATTTATTTGGGATATCTGTTCGGCATGGACGAGTTGGAACATGCTGTACATCGCTGGCTCGATGACTCCACGTGCATAATGAGGTTGTAACTATTTTTAAAGCAATTTCAAAAGCTGTTGGCTCCTCTTATTCTGGCATTTCTATGAATTGGATTTTGTTCTTGGTTTTTTTGGTACTTAGTAAACTCAATTTCATGTCCTCTTCAAATTTAGGTGGTTATCAAAGAGAAGGTGCTGGAACTTCTGCTCTACTTCACAAAACATGAAGATGAGGAAGTTCAGACCAAAGCAATCATAGGGTTGGGTAAGTGCTGTAAACCATCACTGTACTAAAATAGATTGTGAAAAGATTGAAAGGTGTTCCAGTGCAATGTGACATTCATTTTGCAATGTGCTGTTTCATTCACAAAAATAAAAAGACGTAATAGGGTTGTGATAATGTCACTGAACTGGTAATCGAGAGTTCCAGGACATGGGTTCAAATCCATAGCAGCTGGTGTGGCTTGAATTCAATTAATAAATCTCAAATATAAGACTATTATCAATGATGGTGACCATGACACTGTCATTGAATTTTGGAAAAATGCTGTCTGGTTCACTAATGCTCTTCAAGGAAGGAATTCTAAAGACTGGGCTAGACTCCTCACCCACAGCAATGTGGTTGACTAAAATGTACCTTCTGAAATGGCTTAGCAAGTCATTCAGTTCAAGGGCAATTTAGGATGAGCAGCAATACTGACCTTGCTAGAGACACCCATTTACAATCAAATAATTTAACAGCTAAAACTAGGATATGCTAGAAGCACACTCAGATATGTAGGCAGAATAGACTGGCTGTGGGCTGCCTTGTGTGTTCAGAATTTGAGTTAATGTCAACGATTCAAGAGTTTGAAAATGACATTTCTGGAATGAAAATTGTGCGAAAGCTCATCAAGCCAATCGTGATAAATGTTTGACCTTTGATTAAGGGGTGAAAATGTGTTGCTGGTTAAAGCACAGCAGGTTAGGCAGCATCCAAGGAACAGGAAATTCGATGTTTCGGGCATAAGCCCTTTATGACCGAAACGTCGAATTTCCTGTTCCTTGGATGCTGCCTAACCTGCTGTGCTTTAACCAGCAACACATTTTCAGCTGTGATCTCCAGCATCTGCAGACCTCATTTTTTCCCTTTGATTAAGGGGAACAGGCCGTTAGGAAGCTTGGTCATGTCTCAGATAGACAACTTTGCCTTTATTGCTTTTATACAATTTCAGATAGTAATGAAAATTAAAGATTAGATCTGAGGTGTAGTACCTTTGTGTTTTAGCTGTTTGGTGGTTGTCAGTGACCCACACTCATGATTCAACAGTTAAAATTAAGTACATTAAGTCTTTACTTGATTGTTTTTCTCATTTTTAGTATCCTCTATATCCCTCTTTAGATGGTGAAGTCAATGGAATGACTCTCTTAATGGCTGAAATCATGGATATTATTTTAAAAGCCTGAACATAGTAAGGCGGCTGATCTCCAAATGGACTAGCTTGAGTTTTAAGTGAAAACAAAACCTTTTGATAGACAGCCATGTTTTATATGGCATCCGTGGTTTTACACAGGCAGTAGTTAATTGGGGTTAGAACAAAGGACAAGGAAAATTACAACAGTGGAACATGCCCTTCAACCCTCCAAGCCAGTGCCGATCCAGATCCTCTACCTAAACCTGTCACCTATTTTCTAAGGATCTGTATTCCTCTGCTCCTCTGTTTAGATACATCTTAAAAATGCAATGGTGCCCGTCTCTACCATCTCTGCTGGCAATGTGTTCCAAGCCCCCACCACCCTCTGCGTACAGAACTTTCCACGCATATCTCCCTTAAACATTTCCCCTCTCACTTTGAACCCATGACCCCTAGTAAGTGAGTCCTGTACTCTGGAGATAAAGCTTTTTGCTATCCACCCGATCTATACCCCTCATGATTTTGTAGACCTCAGTCAGGTCCCCCCTCAACTTCTGTCTTCCTAATGAAAATAATCCTAATCTACTCAACCGCTCTTCATAGATAGCGCCCTCCATACCAGGTACCGTTCTGGTGAACCACCTGTGCATCCTCTCCAAAGCATCCACATCCTTTTGATAATACGACGACCAGAACTGTATACAGTATTCCAATTGTGGCCAAACCAAAGTTTGAAACAACTGCAACATGACCTGCCAACTCTTGTACTCAATATCCCATTTGATGAAGAAAACATGCCGTATGCCTTTTTGACCACTCTACTGACTTGCGTTGCCACCTTCAGGGAACAATGCACATGAGTACCCAGATCTCTCTGTACATCAATTTTTCCCCGGACTTTTCCATTTACTGTATAGGTCACCCGTGAACTGGATCTTCCAAAATGCAGCACCCTGCATTTGTCAGGATTAAACTCCATCTGCTATTTCTCTGCCCAACTCTCCAATCTATCTATATTCTGCTGTACAGTCCCCTTCACTATCTGCTCCTGCACCTATCTTAGTGTCATATGCAAACTTGCTAATCAGATCACCTATGCCTCCTCCAAATCATTGTTGTATATCACAAACAACAGTGGTCCCAGCACAGATCCCTGTGGAACACCACTGGTCACAGTTCTCCATTTTGAATAACTCTTCCACTACTAGTCTGTCTCCTGCTGCCCAGCCAGTTCTATATCCATCAAGCTAGTACACCCTGGACCCCATGCAACTTTACTTCTCCTTCAGCCTACCATGGGAAACCTTATCAAGCACCTTACTGAAGTCCATGTATATGGCATCTACAGCACTTCCCTCATCAATCAACTTCGTCACTTCTTCAAAGAATTCTATTAAATTGATAAGACATGACCTTCCCTGCACAAAATGATGTTGCCTATCACTGATAAGCCCATTCTCTTCCAAATGGGAATAGATCCTATCCTTCAGTATTTTCTCCAGCAGTTTCCCTACCACTGACGTCAGGCTCACAGGTCTGTAATTACCTGGAGTATCCCTACTACTTCTTAAACAAGGGGATAACTTTAGCAACTCTTCAGTCCTCCAGGACCTCACCCGTGTTCAAGGATGCAGCAAAGATATCTGCTAAGGCCCCAAATATTTCGTCTTTCGCTTCCCTCAGTAACTTGGGGTAGATTCCATCCAGACCTGGGGACTTGTCTACCTTAATGCCTTTTAGAATACCCAACACTTCCTCTTCCCTTATGCCGACTTGCCCTAGAGTAATCAAACATCTATCCCTAACCTCAACATCCATCATGTTCCTCTTGGTGTATCCCAGTCCCAGAACCACCACCCTGTTGCTCCTACATCTTTCAATAATCTGTTTACATATTTGTACCTCTGTGTCATGCTCGCTGTTGAGAGGCCTGTAGAATAGTCCCAATATTGATACCCCACCTTTCTTATTTCTGAGCTCTGTCCTTATTGCCTCACTGAGTCCTCCATAGTGCCCTCCTTCAACACAGCTATGAGATATCCTCTCTGCCTGGAAAGCAACTCCTCCACCCCTTTTACCTCCCTCTCTATTCCGCCTGAAGCATTGATATCCTGGGATATTTAGTTGCCAGTCATGCCCTTGACTCAGCCAAGTCTCAGAAATAGCAATAACATTATACACTCAGGACTAATCCAAGCCCTAAGTTCATCTGGGTTGACTGGAGCTTTCACTCGAGAAGCATTTCACATCTAGCCCAAAGCTCTTGGGAGGAGGAACAATGTCAAAGATTTCGGTTTTAGTTGTCTTGAAAGTCAAATACTTGTAAATAAATTAAACTGTTAGGGTTAGATTTTAAATCATAAGATTATTATGCAGATACAGCAAGTAATTAGGAAAGCTGATAGACTTAATGATTATTATATGGGGAATTGCATACGAAATTGGAAAGATTCTACTTCAGTTATACTGGAGCACTGAAAACAGTTCAAAGGAAGTTAACCAGACCAATGCCAGGAATGAATGGTTGACTTGTGAGCGACTAAGCATGTTTCAGCTGCAGTTTAGAAGAGTAATAAATGACTTGAATGGAGTGTTCAAGATTCTGACAGAGCAGATGTGGGGAGAGTGTTTCCTCTTGTGGGATAATTTGGAAAGAGAGGTCACTTTATAAAGAAGGGATTGTCCATTTAAGGTAGAAATGAGAAGAAACTGTTGCATAGTTGAACTTCCTTCATGAAAAGGTGATGGAAGCAAAGTTTTTCAAATATTTTTCAGGCAGAGACATTCTTGTTGACCAAGAATGTGAAAGGTGGGAATGTGGATTTGTGATTACAATTCAATCAGTCATGATTTTATTGAATGGCAGAGCAGGCACTTGCAGATTGCCTGGATTGTTCCAATAGAAAGCCTTTATCCCTTTGCTCCCTTTAGCTAAGAACTCTCTTTTTCTGATAGTGTCTATCAGAGTTGTCCATGGAGTCTTCCAACCAAAGCACAATGGCTGCTGTATTAACTTTGATGAAGCTTGTTACATAGAGCAAAGTTAGCTATGCTGGAAAAACCTCTAGTGTCCTTCTAGTCTCCTGCATTCTCAAGCTTTGAATTCTCACACTTTTAAAAGCAGTCATTGTTTCACACAGATCCAATTCTAAATATCTCTTTGGTGATTGATGCTAAGAATCATCAATCTGTCAGATTTCATTTGGCTGTAGTGAATCAAGTTTGAAGTTTTTGTGGCTCCTGGGTGCCATGTTGCAGGAAAGTGTACATGAAATGTATATATGTACAGGAATATAATTACAGTTGTGACAGTGCCCCGCTCCCCAACTTTTTAGTTGCAGTATTTTCTGTGTTTATTTTAATTTACGTTTGGCTATGCTTGCTGTACTATCCTGGGCTATTGTCATCTATCATCATTGTCATATTGTCTATAGCATGAGCAGGTTATGTTGCACATTAACAGCTCCTCCATGATGGTTTATTGCGAGGAGTGCTCCAAGCCCTCTGGTTTTATTACAGTCTATTGTGGTCAACAGCTCATGTTTACTGATGGGGAAGGTGATACCAGGATCCAATATTGGAATAACCTATCAAGAGAATTGAATGCAAACTGTGACTGTGTTTTTACAGGTTTTGTATTCATACAGCATCCAGATCTGATGTTTGAACAGGAAGTAAAGAATTTGTACAACAATATTCTTCGAGACAAAGAAGCCTCAATTGGCCTGAAAATCCAGGTACTGAAGAATCTTCAGACATACCTACAGGAGGAAGACTGTCGGATGCAACAAGCTGATAAAGATTGTGAGTGGTGCTGTATTTTAATGCATTAATGGGGTTGCCTAACCCTAACCTGAACCCAAACCTATTGCCCTTTAGGCTATCAGTGAACTACTGCCTTGAATTGGTGCAATCCAGTTGATGTAAGTGCAGCCATGCTGTTGTGAGTAGTCTATTCCAGGAGTTTAACATGATTGCAGTGAGGAAATGGCAGTAGTCAGGATAGTGAGTGATTCTTGAGGGTAATGTGTAGCAGTCTGTATTTACTGTTTGGCCAACCAGACTATATCCTTCAATGTTGAGTGTATACACATCATTAACCCAAAGAAACTGTCTACAAAATTGTCAGATGTTCCTTCAACCTTGGGGCAGTACAGAAATTGGTCACGTTAACAGTTGTGATATTTGGATGTCCAGTGGAGCTTGTAACTGAGTGCAGGAATAAAATGTGTCTAAGGTTAATCAGGGTCAAGGTCACATCCAAATAACCTTTTGCTTTCCATTGTCATGAATATCAGGGCACCATTATGTTAGACTGCTTTGAATGGTTTAGTCGCACTCAGGCAACATAGGCATAAGTTGGCAGTAGGCTGAGAAACCAGCAACAAAATAGTGTAGCTGGAAATATTCACCACTGCTTCAAGATGGGATCATATTGACATAGTTTGTGTTTCACTGAAACATTGTTCCTCGTTTAATTCTTTTAAGATTATGTTAATATCAAGCTGACAGATCTTTAGTTTGCTTTGCTCCCTTTCTCTTAAAAAGTGTCACATTTACAATCCTCTAGTTTCCCAAGACTGTGTTCAGAAAGGCCTGGAAAATTTCTTGTCAATGGCTCTACAATTTGCTCCCTTAATTCACTCAACAATCTAGGATTCATCCTATCCAGCCTAGCAGCTTCCTTCTTTCAACCTGGACTGCAGCCAGCCTTTTTAACATCTCTTTATCTGTCACTATACTGCTCAGTATTTCAACATACACATTTTCAATTAGGTCATTATCACCATCTTCTACTTTGGTAAAGACTGAAACAAAATATTCATTTAGTATCTCTGCCATATCCTTTGCTTTAGTGACTAGCTAACTCTGCTTATTCCATACTCTAGCCCCATTAATCTTTTAGTTTGAATGGCACTATATTATTTGTTTTTTAGCACAGCCTGCCATCCTTACCTCATGCCTTCCTTATTCCAGTCTTAGCCCCTCTACTGCATTTGAGATGGATTTACCAATTTTTATTGCTATCATTATTCAGGAATGTATTGAATGTCTCCTCTTTCTTCTTTACTTCGTCATCAGTGCACTTGGTCATCCAAGAAATACTTCATACTTTGGTTACTCCATATTTATTTATCATGGGTGTTATCTAACTTGCAGCCTATCCATCTCTGTTGGAATGTTTTGAGATGACCAAGCATGTAAATGAAGGTCAGGTAGTTGGTGTTCAAATGGATTTCAGCAAGATCTTTGACAAGGTCTCACATGATAGACTGATAAAGAAGGTAAAAGCTCATTGTACCCAGGGTAACTTGGCAAGTTGGATCCAAAATTATCTTAGTGGCAGGAGACAGTGTGATGGTAGAAGACTATTGGTGTGCTGCTGTGAAGATTTGAAATTTGCTGCTGTGAAGATTCAGTTAGTGGGAAGAGTCCAGTACAAGTTTGCACCACTGTTACTTTCACGATCCAAGCATAAGGGAGCAAGTCAAGTTCATCATCTTGGACTCCTATGTGCAAACTATTGAGCTTGTTCCATGACTGGCTTGATGTTTTAAAGTCCAGATTCTGCAGCCTCCAAGTGAAAGTGAGTTGCTGTTTCACCTTGCAAAGCAGTCTCATAACCGACAAATGATGACAATGCACCACAATCTGAAAGCTGAGGTCCAAAGATGCCTTTGTGACATGAAGAACAATTGGTGAGTGAAGAAGACTAATGAGATTTAGGCTTACATTGATCAGTACGAGTACGATGTGAACAAATTCTTCCAGACACCCGAAGCAATCAATGAACTGCCTCAACTGGACAAAATCCTGTCCAATCTCAGAATGGTTTTGGCTCTTCAAGGGAAATTATGTCATCCTTCAGCATCAGAAAGAGCGCTTCAACCTCCTCCAGAACGGCGCATCCAGTTTGTTGGAGGAGCTAAGAGCATAGGAATAGAATTAAGCTATTCAGCTTATCAGGCCTGCCTGCCAGTTTGGATTATGCTGATGAATTACTTAATGTCTTTTATTCACCAACATTCATATCCTTGGGCACCAGTGGTAATTGGAAATCTATCATTCTCTATCTTAAACATACTCAAACACACTGTCTAGAGCCCTTTGTGATTGAGAATTCCTAAATTTCATAACCTTCTGAGTCTGAAATAAAATTCTCCTCATCTGAGGCCAGAATGAAAATTTGTCTTGAACACAGCACGTTCCAGGACAGGGACAGGAACGGGTCCTTCAATCTGCCATGTCTAACTACCATGATGCCATTCTAAACTAATCCCATCTGCATGCACATGGTCCGTATCCCTTTAATCACTGCTTATTCACATACCTATCTAAATGCCTCTTAAATATTGCTAGCCCATCTGCTTCTATCACCTCCCCTGGCAATGGCACCCACCACTATCTGTCGTTTTAAAAAAAAGAGACTTGTTCGCACATCTCCTTTAAACTTTTCTTCTCTTGCCTAAATCTATGTCCCTTCTGGTACTGACATTTCCACCCTGGACAACTAGCTCCAACAATCCACCCTATCCATAATTCTCATAACTTTGTTGTCCAATCTCTATTGCTAATACAGTCCAATTCAGGCAACATCCTGGTAAACTTCTTTTGCAGACTCTACAAGGCCTCCACATCCTTCCTATAGAATGGTGACCAGAAATGAGGCCTAATTAAAGTTTTGCGCAGCTGCAACATGATTTGCTAACTCTACTCAATGCCCTGACTGTTAATGGCAAACATTGTCATGCACCTTCTTTACCACCTTTTCACTGTGTTTTCCGCCCCAAGATCCCTCTATATCAGTGTTACTAAGTATCCTGCCATTTACTGTACAGATTCCTCCTGCAATTGACCTCCAAACCTGAATCGCCTCCCACTTGTCTGAATTAATCTCCATCTGCCATTTCTCTGCCCAAACTTCCAATTCATCTATATCTAGCTGCATCCTTTAATAAATTTTCTCAAAATTCACACCTTCACCAATTTGTGTTGTCTGCAAACTTACTAATCCAGCCACTGAAATTTCATCCCAATTGTTTTTTATTTTTTACATGTATATTACAAACAAGATGTCCCGGCACTTATCCTTGTGGAACACCACTGATCACAAACTTTGTCAGAAAAATACCTGAAGAAGGGCTCATGCCCGAAACGTCGATTCTCCTGCTCCTTGGATGCTGCCTGACGTGCTGTGCTTTTCCAGCAACACATTTTCAGCTCTGATCTCCAGTATCTGCAGTCCTCACTTTCTCCCAGAAAAACACCCCTCTCCAACTACCTTCTGTCTTCTATGACCAAGCCAATTTTGTATCCAGCTTACCAACTCACCATGGATCCTATGTCTTCTGGATCAGCCTACCATGAGGGATCTGTTCAAGTACTATAGTAAAGTCAATGTAGACAATATTACCTGCTCTGTCATCATTCTATACTCCCAAATGATTAACTTGAACTTAAATTCCACCAATTACCGTGTGGTATTTTTGCCCATTTCTCTGCATGAGCCTGAGCCTCTGGATTAGTAGTCAAGTGATATTCCCATGGTGTTACCAACTCCTACTTTTAATCCATCCCACAGCACCCAGTGGAAGATTCTTTATATGATCCACCTACCGTTGATGAGGTTAAAAGGGCCATTCAGCGGACAAGCTTCCAAGCCAGTTGGTATGTCTGCTGAGATGTGTCATTCCACCTGCCCTCAGCTCCCAGTGCCACTGATCATCTTTGGGGCTAAGAGAACCTCCCAACAGATTTCACTATCATGACCATCGACAAGAAGAGGGATAAATCCAATTGTAGAAACTATTGAAAATCTCCTTTTTGTTCATTGTGTGTTTAAAAAAAAATGACCTACATGTCATTGAGCTATTCTGTCCTGTCACTGAGGAATTTCTCCCAGAAATCCAGATGACTTTTAACCCAGCAGGTATACTATAGGGGGTGGTCTTTGTAGCTAGGCAGATCCAGGACCAAAATTCTAGAGTAGATCCTTGTCGTCTTCAATCTGACCAAGACATCTTATTCTCTAAATCATGAAACCGAATGATTCATCCTTCAGTACATTGTCATTCAAGAGTCAAATGGCAGCCAATTTGACTTGATTCAAGGATCTGAAAACGACACCTTTTATATCCAGACTGGAGCTAAATAAGATTGTGATCAACTCCTCGACCTGAGTTGTTGTTCTACCTGAGCAGCTCGCCAACATCTACTCAAGCGATAGACCAGCCAGCAAAGCCCAGGTGCATTCCCTGGATCAGTGACGTAAAACTTTTGCATAGTCCCTGATGATGTATCACGCATGTCAGCATCTAATAGAATCTGGACAACAGCCTTTCAGCTATGGTCGCTGTTGGTAGAAACACCAGTTGATGTCAAAGTGAAGTAGTCTGGGATTAGTGTGTGCACAGTCAGTATCATAGTGAAGCAGTCTGGGAAGGGTGTCCTCACAGTTGGGGTCATGCTGAGGCAATCTGGGGGAAAGGTCTCCTGCTTGTTGGGAATAAGCAGAGTAACATTACCACAAAATCAGTAGTCTCACCAACTGCAGGAGTAGAGTTTCCAAGGGAGAGAGCTGATTGGTAAGTAGTTGGTAAGGTCAGGTAAATGTTTACACCTTTGTCTCTTGTTGTAAGGTCTTTTATGGTTTATAGTGTCAAAGAGCTGTATTCTGTAATAACAAGCAACAGGAAAAGACCCTAAAGAAATTGATATTAATATCTTTGAAAGCACTGAACGGGGTCCGTGATGGGACTACTGTCATTTGTGATATACATAAATGATTTGGAGGTGGTTTAGGTTGCCTCATTAGCAAGTTTGCAGATGATACTAAGATTGGAGTTGCTGATAGTGAAGGGGACTGTCTGAGAATACAGCAGAATATGGATAGATTGGAGAGTTGGGCAGAGAAATGGCAGATGGAGTTCAATCTGGGCAAATGTGAGATGAAGGGCTTATGCCCGAAATGTCGAATTTCCTATTCCTTGGATGCTGCCTGACCTGCTGTGCTTTAACCAGCAACACATTTTCAACTGTGATCTCCAGCATCTGCAAACCTCATTTTTTACCCGAAAATGTGAGATGATGCATTTTGGGAGATGCAATTCCAGACCAAACTATACAGTAAATGGAAAAGTCCTGGGGAAAATTGATGTGCAGAGAGATGTGTGTGTTCAGGTCCATTAAGGGATACGGCATGCTTTCACTAGAGAGAGGAATCTCCTCGTGTGTGAGGACAATGTGAAACAGACTGATATGTTCGAACAGATTGATGTTAAGGTGGCGAATCTGCTGGGAATTTTGAAAAACGTGAGGTTACTTAAGTCCCCTGGGCCAGACAGGATATACCCAAGGTTACAATGGGAAGCGAAGGAAGAGATTGCTGCGCCTTTGGAAATGACTTTTTGTGTTTTGACTGTCTACTGGAGTAGTACCAGGTGATTGGAGGGTGGCAAATGTTATTTCCTTGTTCAAGAAAGGGAAAGGGATAACCCTGGGAATTACAGACCAGTCATCTTACATCTGTGATAGGCAAATTATTGGAGAGGATTCTGAGAGATAGGATTTATCTTTAGTTCTAAAAGCATCATTTGATTAGAGATAGCATGTCTTTGTGAGGGGCAGGTCGTGCCTCACAAGCCTTGTTAAATTCTTTGAAGATATGACAAAACACATTGAAGGTAGAGCAGTGGGTGTAGTGTACATGGACTTTAGCAAGGCATTTGATAAGATAGGTTCATTAAGAAAGTAAGGATGCATGAGGTACAGGGAAATTTGGCTGTCTGGATACAGAATTGGCTGGCCCATAGAAGACAGAACGTGGTAGTAGATGAAAGTATTCAGCCTAAATTTGGTGACCATTGGTGTTCCACAGGGTTCTGTGCTGGGACCTCTGTTTTTTGTGATTTTTATAAATGATTTGGATGAGGAAGTGGAAGGGTGGGTTAGTAAGTTTGCCGATGGACTCAAAGGTTGGTGGAGTTGTGGTTAGTGTGGAGGGCTGTTGTAGGTTGCAACGGGACATTGACAGGATGTATAGCTGGGCTAAGAAGTGGAATTCAACCTGGAAAAGGGTGAAGTGATTCATTTTGGAAGGTCAAATTTGCATGCAGATGACAGGGTTAAAGACAGGATTCTTGGCAGTGTGGAGGAACAGAGGGTTCTTGAGGCCCACGTCCATAGATCCCTCAAGGTTGCCACCCAAGCTGATAGGGTTGTCAGGAAGGTGTATGGTATGTTGGCTTTCATTAGCAGGGGAATAGAGTTTAAGAGCCACGAGGTTATGCTGAAGCTCTATAGAGTCCTGGTTAGACCACACTTGGGAGTATTGTGTCCAGTCTGGATGCCTCACTTTCAGAAGATGTGGAAACTTTCAGAAAGGGTGCAGAGGAGATTTATCAAGATGCTTCCTGGACCGGAGGGTATGTCTTATGAAGAAAGATTGAGGGAGCAAGGGCTTTTCTCATTGGAGCAAAGAAGAATGAGAGATAACTTGATAAAGGTATACATGATGATGAGAGGCATAAGGTGGATAGCCAGAGACTTTTTCCCAGGGCAGAAATGGCCTGAGAAAAAGTCTCTGGCTATCATGAGAGGACATAATTTTAAGGTAATTGGAGGAAGTTTTAGTGGAGATGTCAGGGGTAGATTCTTTACACAGAGAGTGGTAGGTGTGTGGAATGCGCTGCCAGCGGTGGGAGTAGAGTCAGATACATTAGGGATATTTAAGCAACTCTTGGATTGGCACGTGGATGATAGTAAAATAAAGGGTTAGTTTGATCTTAGAGTAGGATAAAAGGTCAGCACTACATCGAGGGCCGAAGAACCTGTACTGTGCTGTACTCTTCTATGTTTTATGCTAAATATACTCATTGGCTTGGCCTCCACAGCCCTCTGTGGCAGTGAGTTCCACAGATTCACCACCCTCTGGCTAAAGCAATCCTTTCTCATCTCCATTCTAAAGGGCTGTCCCTTCACCCTGAGGTTATGCCCTGGGGTCCTAGTGTTTCTAAAATGGAAACACCATTTCCATGTTCACTCCATCCACGCCCCTCAATTCTGTAAGCTTCTAGCAAGTTTTAAGATTTGTAGCTCTGGTTGAGGTTCTGGATGTAGGTTTGCTCGCTGAGCTGGAAGGTTCATTTCCAGATGTTTCGTCACCCTGCTAGGTAACATCTTTACTGGGCCTCCAGGCTGATTTTGTATCTGTCTTCACAGTGGAGGATACGAATAACTTGTCAGTAATTGACAAAGCGATGAAGGTCGCTGAGGACCTGGAAACAATCATTTATCATGGTAGTGTTCGGCAAGATAGTGGAACTGAGGATAGACAAGTCTCCTGAATCTGATGGAATACATTCCAGGGTACTAAAAAAGATGACGGAAGAAATAGCAAGTGCACTTGTGGTAATTTTCCAAAATTTATTGGACTCTGGGGCAGTTTCAGCAGATTAGAAAACAGCAAATGTGATCCCTCTGTTTAAAAAGGGCAGTAGACAAAAGATGGGCAATTATAGACCGGTTAGTTTAACTTCTGTAGTGGGGAAGATGCTTGAGTCTGTTATAAAGGAAGAAATAGCAAGGCATCTCAATAGAAATTGTCCCATTAGGCAGAAGCAGCATGAGTTCATGAAGAGTAGGTCAAACTTAATGTCTTCGTAGAATTCCAAAAGATTAGTTATGAACAGGTGGACAATAGGGACCCAGTAGATGTGGTGTATCTAGATTTCCAAAAGATCTTTGACAGGGTGCTGCACAAGAGGCTGCCGCATAAGATAAAGATGCACGGTGTTATGGGCAATGTATTAGCATGGATACTGGGTTGGTTAACAGGAAGCAAAGAGTGGGGATAAGTGAGTACTAGTCTGGTTGGAAATCAGTAACTAGTGGTGTGCCTCAGGGATCAGTGTTGGGATTGCAATTATTCACAGTTTACATACATGATTTGGAGTTGGGGACCACTTGGAGTGTGTCAAAGTTTGCAGATGACACAAAGGTGAGTGGCAAAGCAAAGTGTACAGGGGACTGTGAAACTTTGCAGAGGAACATTAAGCGAATTGAATTTAATTTATTGTCACATGTACCGAGGCATAATGAAGAGCTTTGTCTTGCGAGCAATACAGGCAGATCACAGAGTTAAGTAGCATAGACAGTAAATAATAGGTAAACAGCGGCAAAAGCCAAACCGCAGGTACAGGCGAATACAAAGAGTTCGCGAGTCGATTCAGTATTCTAACAACAATAGAGTAGAAACCTTTTTAGAAACCAGCTGGTGCGTATGTTCAGGCATCTGTACCTTCTCTCTGATGGTGGAGGTTGGAGAAAGGCATTGCCAGGGTGGAAAGATGTTTCAGGAGAAAGTGCGGACTGCAGATGCTGGAGATCAGAGCTGAAAAATGTATTGCTGGAAAAGCGCAGCAGGTCAGGCAGCATCCAAACAGCAGGAGAATCAATGTTCCGGGCATGACCCTTCACTGGAAGGATGTTTCCACTGGCAGGTGAAACTCTAACAAGACGGCAGAGTCTCAAAATTGGGAGGAGCAGATTTAGGACTGAATTGAGAAGGAACCTCTTCACCCAAAGAGTTGTGAATCCATGGAATTCCCTGCCCAGTGAAGTAGTTTTATGCTATTTCAGTAAATGTTTTTAAAGTTAGGATAAATTTTTTTTCAAATAATAAAGGAATTAAGGATTATGGTGAGAGGGTGAGTAAGTGGAGCTGAGGCCACGAAAAGATCAGCGAAAATCTTATTGAATGGCAGAGCAAGCTGAATGGGCCAAATGGCCTACTCCTCCTAGTTCTTATGTTCAGATTTCCAAAGCATGCCCCCCTGTTAGAAAAGATTGTACAACTCTATTACACCTAGCAAAGTGCACAACCTCACCATTTCCTGCCCCTTCTCTGCCCACTTTCCTAACCTGTACAAGTCCTTTTGCAGTCTTCCCACTTCCTCACCACTGCCTGTTCCTTCATGTATCTTTGTGTCATCTGCAAACCTAGCAACATTGCCCTCCGTTCCTTTGTCTAGATCATTAATGTGTGACGTGAATAGCTGTGATCCCACACTGACCCCTGCAGAACTCCATTAGTCACCGGTTGCCATCCTGAAAAAGACTCCTTTTAAGCCCACCCTCTGCCTTCTGTCAGTCAGCTAGTCCTCTGTCAAAGAAAGAACAGAGAAAATTTACAGCCAGGAAGAAGCCCTTTGTCCCTCCAAACCTGAGCCAATCGAAACCCATTGTGAATTCCTAAGGATCTGTATCGCTCTGCTCCCCACCTACTTGTGAATCTGTCCTGGCACACCTAAAATGAATCTACCATACATGCCTCTACTACCTCTGCTGGCAACGCGTTCCAGTCACCTACGACCCTCTGTGTAAAGTACTTTCCGCGTGTATCCCCTGAAACTTTTCACCTCTCACCTTGAACATGTGACTGCTTGTTATTGAATCCCTCACTCTCGAGGGGGGAAAAGCTTATCTCTATCTACCCTGTCTATACCCTTCATGATTTGTCGACCACAATCTCCTTTTTTCTAATGAAAACAATCCAAACCTACTCAACCTCTCTTCATAGCTAGCACCTTCCATACCAGGCAACATCCTTGTGAACTTTCTCTGCACTCTCTTCAAAGCATCCACATCCTTTTGGTATGGTTGTGACCAGAATTGTACACAGTATTCTAAATGCGGCTAAGCCAAAGTCTTGTACAATTTTAACATGACCTGCCAGCTGTTATACTCAATACCCCCCGTCCAGTGAAGGCAAGCATACCATATGCCTTCTTGACCACTCTATCTACCTGTGCAGCTACCTTCAGTGTACGATGGACCTGCACTCCCAGATCTCTCTGCTCATCAACTTTTCTCAAGGCTCTTCAGCTTACTGTATAATTCACTCTAGAATTAGACTTCCCAAAATGCATCACCTCACATTTGCCTGGATTGAACTCCATCTGTCACTTCTCTGCCCAACTCAACAGTCTATCTATATGCTCCTGTATTCTTTGACAGTCCCCTATGCTTTCTGCCATTCCATGAATCTTTGTGTCATCTACAAACTTGCTGATCATACCAACAGTGCCCTCTTCCAGATCATTTATGTATATCACAAACAACAGTGGTCCAACACTGACCCTTTTGGAACACCACTGGTCACTTTTTCTCCATTTCGAGAAATTCCCTTCAACAACTACTGTCACCTGTTGCTCAACCAGTTCTTTATCCACCTAGCTAGAACACCCATCACACGTGACTTCACTTTCTCCATAAGTTTACCATGGGGAACCTTATCAAGTGCCTTACTAAAGTCCATGTATATGACATCTACAGCCCTATCGGCTTGGTTACTTCCTCAAAGAACTCTATTAAGTTGGTAAGGCACGATCTCCCCCTGCACAAAACCATGTTCCCTATCACTGATAAGCCCCTTCTTTTCCAAATATAAATAGATTTTATCCCTTTGCCTATCCTGCACAATCTTCAACCTACCTTTTGAAAGACTCCTACATATTAAATGTGGACTTCCCTTCAAATTACTGCCCCAATCCACATTTCTTAGCCTCTGTCGAATTTTGATATAATTGGCTTTGGCCCAGTTTAGTACTCTTTCCTTAGGACCACTCTCATCTTTGTCTACGAGTATTCTAAAACTTACAGAAATGTGGTCACTATTCCCAGAGAAATACCCCGCTGCAACTTCTACCACTTGGCCTGGCCCATTCCCCCACATTAGGTCCAATATGGCCCCTTCCCTTGTTGGACTACTGACATACTGCTCTCGAAAACGTTCCTGGATGCTCCTTACAAATTCTACCCCATGCAGACCTCTGACACTGACACTGTGTATCCCAGTCACTGTTGGGAAAATTTGAATCTCCCATCACAACCACACTGTTTCTTCTACATCTTTCCATAATCTGTTTAGCTGTTTGTTGTTCTACCTCACGCTCACCGTTGAGAGGCCTGTAATACACCCCCATCATAGTATCTGCACCCTTCTTATTTCTCAGCTAATCCATAATGCCTCACTACGCAAGCCCTCTATAGTGTCCTCCTTTAGCACAGCCGAGATATCATCCCTAACCAGCAATGCAACCTTCCTGCTTTTACTTGTCTCCCTGTCCTGATTGAAGCATCTATATTCCAGAACATTTAGTTGCCAATCATGCCCTTCCTTCAACCAAGTCTCTCTGATCGCAATAACATCATACTCCCAGGCACCAATCCAAGCCCGAAGTTCATCTGCCTTACCCACTTTGCTCCTTGGATTAAAGTATATGCACTTCAGGTCGCCAGTTCTTTTTGTGTTCATCTGCTCTGCCTACTCCTTCCCCTTGGTGATGCTAACTTCATGAACCCTACAGTTTCTGGTTTCCACCTCAGTCTCCGAGTCATCTCTTCTGGTTCTCAGCTCCTTGCCACGTTTGCTTAAACTCTCCCCAACAGCAGTCGCAAAAACTCCCCCAAGGACATTAGTTCCAGTCTGGTTCAGGTGTAGACCATCCAATTTGTAAATAGTCCCACCTTCCCAGAAGTGGTCCCAATGTCCCACAGATCTGAACCCCTCCCTCCTACATAATTAGATAGCAAATTGGTGTACAGACTGGAAACAGTAGGAATAATTGGCAGGCAGTGACTAGTGAGGTGCCACAAGGACCCCAGTTATTTAGAATAACATATAATGATTTAGATGAGTGAATTAAACATAATATCTCAAAATTTGCAAGAGACACAAAGCTGGATGGAAGGATGAGAAGGATACAGAAATATTGTAGTGTGATTTGGGCAGGCTGAGTAAGTGTGCAAATGCATAGGAGATGCAGTACAATGTGGATAAATGTGAGGTTATCCACTTTGATAGCAAAAACAGGAAGCCGGATTATTGCTTGAATGGCTGGCTGCAAATTGAGAGGGGGAAATGTTCAACAAGACCTGGGTGTAAATACTGATGCAACCACCAATATTCACATTATACATGGACAAAGAAACTGAGGCCATTCTTGCTAAGTTTGTAGATGGCACAAAGATAGGTGGGTGTCTCATTGAGGAAGTGGGGAGGCGGCAGAAATGTGACAGATGGAACACAATGTAGAAATTGTACCGCTGAAGCTGTGTAAAGCTCTGTTCAGACCATTTTTGGAATATTTTGAGCCATTTTGGGCTCCATATTTAAGGATGGATGTGCCGGTGTTGGAGAGGGTCCAGAGGAAGTTTAAAGGAATGATCCTGGGGATAAGGGGCTTATCACAGGAGCATTATAGGACTATGGGACTGTATTTGAGTTTAGAAGGATGAGGGGGATCTGATTGAAACTTATGGAATATGAGAGACCTGGGTAGAGTCGACATGGAGAAGATATGTCGACTAGTAAGAGAGACTAGAACCCAAGGGCATAGCTTCAGTGTGAAGGGGCGACCCTGTAGAACTGGAATATGAGGAATTTCTTCAGCCGGGTATGGTGAATCTGTGGAACTCATTGCTGCAGAAAACTGTGGAGTCCAACTCATTAAGTATAGTTAAGGTTATAGTTCAACAGGTTTATTTGAAATAATTTGTACAAAACCTGGTGTTGTGATTTTTAACTTTGTCCACACCAGTCCAATGCTGGCACTTCCATATCAAGTATATTTAAGAGATAAATAGGTTCTTGATTAGTACAGGGGTGAAGGTTGTCAGGAGAATTGAGAATCATTTCAGCCATGATCGAAAGGTGAAGCAGACTCAATAGGCTGAATGGTATAATTCTTCTCCTATATCTTATGGTCTTATGATCCTCATGCATCAGGCACAGAAATTAAGTGGACAGGTGCCACAGGCAGTAAAAGTGGCAAACTGTATCTTGGATGTGAGTACAGCAACAAAGATATCTTACTGCACGTAGTCAGTAGGTGAGGCTAAACCTGGAACAGTGTATGCAATTTTGATCTCCTTATCTGAGGAAGGGTGCTTTTGTGATAAACTGAGTACAGCAAAGGTTTACCAAATTGATTCCTGGAATGACAACTGACGAGGAGAGAGAGAGTCCGTTACATCATATTCACGGGATTTTAGAAGCATTGGGGAGAAGGGGATCAGACAAGGGATCATAGTTTATGAATAAAGAGCAAATCTTTTGGGACTAAGTTGTGGAAAATCATCTTCACCCACAGAATGATGAGCCTGTGGAATTATCTGCCTCAATGTGGTTGCAGCAAAAACACAATATTTTTAAGGAGTTAGATTTGGGCGAGAGGGATCAAAGGGTATAGGAGAAAGTGGGAACAGAGTACTGAGTTGGGTAATCAGTCATATTGATAGGCAGGGCAGGCTCAAAAGGTTGAATGGCCAACTCCTTAGATTAGATTACATTACATTACATTACTTAGTGTGGAAACAGGCCCTTCGGCCCAACAAGTCTACACCGACCCTCCGAAGAGCAACGAACCCATTCCCTTATATTTACTCCTTCACCTAACACTACGGGCAATTTATCATGGCCAATTCACCTAACCTGCACATTTTTGGACTGCGGGAGGAAACCCACACAGACACTGGGAGAATGTGCAAACTCCACACAGAGAGTTGCCTGCTTTCTATTTATATCTTTCTCCTGAATGGGGTTCCTGGGGTTTGTGGTGATGTCATTTTTCCTGTTGTTTTCTGAGGGGTTGATAGATGGCATCTAGATCTATGTGCTTGTTTATGGCGTTGTAGTTGGAGTGCCAGGCCTCTAGGAATTCTCTGGCATGTCTTTGCTTAGCCTGTCCCAGGATAGATGTGTTGTCCCAGTCAAAATGGTGGTTTTTTCATCCGTGTGTAGGGCTGTGGGGGAGAGGGGGTCGTGTCTTTTTGTGACTAGATGGTGTTCGTGTATCCTGCTGGCTGACTTCCTGTTTGTCCTACGTAGTGTTTGTGGCAGTCCTTGCATGGAATTTTATAGATGACGTTGGTTTTGCCCATGGGTTGTACTGGGTCTTTTAAGTTTGTTCGTTTTGGTTTGAGAGTGTTGGTGGGTTTGTGTGCTACTGGGATTCCGAGGGGTCTCGGTTTCTGGCTGTGTTTTGTCTGCTTGTCATGGTTTGTTCTTGAGGAATCTGCGCACTGTTTTTTGAGTATCCGTTCTTCCTGAATACGTCGTTTAGGTGGTTCTCTGTTTTTCGAAGTTCATCTGTGCTGCAGTGTGTGGTGGCTCGTTGGAATAGTGTTCTGATACAGCCACAAACACTACGTAGGACAAACAGGAAGAAAGTTAGCCACCAGGATACATGAACACCAGCTAGCCACAAAAAGACATGACCCCCTCTCCCTCATAGTCCTACACACGGATGAAAAAAACACCAATTTGACTGGGGCAACACATTTATCCTGGGACAGGCTAAGCAAAGACATGCCAGAGAACTCCTAGAGGCCTGGCACTCCAACCACAACGCCATAAACAAACACGTAGATCTAGATGTCATCTATCAACCCCTCAGAAAACGAACAGGAAATGACATCACCACAAACCCCAGGAACCCCATCCAGGAGAAAGATATAAATATAAAGCAGGAGACAACAGCTTCGCTTCACTTGGAGGTCGCCACTGATGATGTTACCTAGCCAGGTAATGAAACATCTGAATATCAAACCTACAGCCCAGAATTTCTTTCAAGTCACTGCCCCAAGGTAACTAAATATTTTGTCAGTGTATTCAGGAGGGGGCACCTTGGGAAAGCAATGCATTTTAGGTGTCAGACCTTGTTTAGAATCTGTCTGTGTTTTAACTTGGAGTCAAACTGGTCTTATTTCCAAAGCAGGAATTTATAAAATGACACGCGGACTGTCTACAAATTGTGTGCTTTTTGAGCACAATAGAATGTATCTGCAAATGCAAATCCATCCCCGTAGATTTGTATGTATGAGTGAGGGGAAGAGAGCGAGCGAGTGGGGGCTGCGTGTGAGGGGCAAGGCGAGAGGGTGCGAGGCAAGGTGGGTGAGAGGGTGAGACAGGTGGGATCACCTGTACTGTGACATGCACCCAAGGTCTTGGTTGAGGCCACCCTGAGGGTACCAAACTTGGCCATCAGCATCTACTCAGCAACTCTGCATTGTTGTGTGTCCCGAAGTCTGCTTTGGAGGGTATTTACCTGAAGATCTCTGACCGAATGTCCTCGACAGCCGAAGTGTTCCCTGACTTGGAGAGAACATCCCTGTCTAGCAATTGTTGCATGGTATCCACTCATCCGTTGTTGTAGTATCTGCTTCATCTTGCCAATATACAATAACTTGGTGCATCCTTGTCTGAGTATATGAGAGAGACAGTATTGGCAGAGTCACATGAGTATCTACCCTACATGTGGTGTGAGATGTTAGTATCTGTGTTGATGACATGTCTTGCAGAGGTTGCCTTAGCAGACTTGTGTGATGTTATGGTAGATGTCATGAAGGCTGGGTAGTTTGTTGTAAATGGTCTATTTGATGTTTGGTGGTTGTTCGAAGGCAAGAAGAGGAGGTGCGGGGAAGATCTTGGTGAGGTGCTCATTGTCACTGATGATGTGATGTATGCTGCGATGAACATGGAATACTCCAGGGAATACTACATTTGAACACAGACTGCTTTAATATCTGAGGAGTTATGAATGGTGTTGAACTTTGTGCAATCACCAGCGAATATCTCCAACTTCTGACTTTTAAAATGAAATGGCTGAAGATGTTTGGTCCTAGGTCACTACCCTGAGGAACTCCAAGAGATATCCTGAAGCTGGAATGTCTGGCCTTGAAAAACCTCAGGGTCCCTTGGTCCTGATAGGATTTATCCCAGAATATTGAGGAAGGCACGAGGACAAATTGCTGGAGCATTGACAGACATCTTTGTATCCTCTTTGGCCACAGCTGAGGTCCCAGAGGACTGGAGAATACCTAAGTCTAGGTTAAATTGGTGCGGAAAAGCACAGCAGGTCAGGCAGCATCCGAGGAGCAGGAGAATCGACGTTTCAGGCAAAAGCCCTTCAATCAGGAATTGTTCATACCTGACCTGCTGTGCTTTTCCAGCACTACTCTAATCTAGACTCTGATTTCCAGCACCTGCAGTCCTCACTTTTGCCTGGAGAATACCTAATGTTATCCCATTGTTTAAGAAGGATAGCAGGAATGTTCCAGGAAGATACAGGCCCGTGACCCTCATGTCAGTAGTAAGGAAGTTATTGGAAAAGAGTCTCAGGGAGAAGATCTATATGCATTTGGTGTTAATGGACTTATTAGCAATAGACAGCATGCTTTGACATGAGGAAGATTGTGCCACACTAACTTGATTGAGTTTTTTTGAGAAGGTGACGAAGATGATTGAGGAAAAAGCAGTTGATGCAGTCTACATGGACTTCAGTAAAGCCTTTGACAAGGTCCCACATGGCAGACAGGTGCAAAAGGTGGAGTCACATGTATCAGGGTGAACTGGCAAGATGGATACGAAACTGGCTTAATGATAGGAGACAGAGGGTAGAGGTGGAAGGATGCTTTTTGGAATGGAGGGTTGTGACAAGTGGTTGTGACACATGGGTCAGTGTTGGGACCTCTGGTCTGCATGAATGATATGGAGGAAACTTAGCTGGTCTAATTAGTAAGTTTGCAGATGATTCAAAGATTAGTGGAGTTGCGGATGTTGAGGAGGATTGTCGGAGGATACTGCAGGATATAGATCAGTTGGAGGCATGAGCAGAAAGATGGCAGATGGAGTTTAATCCAGACAATTGTGAGGTGATGTATTTTGGAAGGTCAGGTATAGGTGGAAATTATACAGTGAATAGCAGCACTCTTTGGAGTATTGCTATATAGGGGCTCTAGGTGTGCAGGTCCACAGATCATTGAAGGTGGCAGTGCAGGTAGATAAGCTTGTGAAAAAGGCCAGTGGCATGTTTGCCTTAATTGGAGGGGACATTGAGAATAAGGATGGACAAGTTATGCTGCAGCTTTATAGAATTTTAGTTAGACCACACTTGGAATATTGTGTATAGTTCTGGCCACCATACTACCAGAAAGATCTGGATGTTTTGGAGAGGGTACAGAAAAGGTTTACCAGAATGCTGCCTGTTCGGGGTGATTTTAGCAATGAAGAAAGATTGGATAGACTGTGTTGGTTTTCACTGGAACACAAAGTTGAAGGGTGACCTAGTGGAAGTTTATAAGATTGTGAATGGCATTGATGAGGTGGAAAGCGTGAGGCTTTTTCCCAGGTGAACAGGTCAATAACTGGGGCACACAGGTTTAAGGTATAGAGGGGGGAGTTGAAAACAGATATGCAAGGCAGGTTTTTCTCAGTAGTGAGAGCCTGGAGCATGCTGCCAGGCAAGGTGTTGGAAGCAGCACTCAAGAACCTGAATGAGTACATGAATAGGAAGTGAATAGAGGGGTACGGATCCTGTCAATGAAGATTAGTTTTAGTATGAAAGGACCAAAATGTGTCAGCGCAGGCTTAGAGGCCAAAGGGCATGTTCCTGTGCTGTATTCTTTTTCGGATTTTCCTTTGTGCCAGATATGACTCCAAGTACTGGAGTATATTCCCTCAATTCAGTCAGAAATGACCTTGATGTCAAGGGCTGTCGCTGTCCCCTCACCTCTGGAATTTAGTTCTTTTGTCCACATATGACTCAAGACTGTAATGTGGTCAGAAGCCGAGTTATCCTGCTAGAACCGAAACAGGGTGTCAGTCAATATGTCATTGCTGAGTAAGTGCTGTCTGATAGCACTGTTAGAGGTGAGGTGATAACCTAGTGGTATCAGCACTGGACTGCAACTTCATAGTCTCAGTTAAGGATCTGGGGGCCCTGGTTTGAATTCTGGCACACCTTCCTGCAGTTCCTCGTTTGAACCAGGCTTAATCCCCTGTGTTGATGGTAATTATGCTGGGCCATGAGGTTGCAGATGGTTTTGAAGTGCAGTTCAGCTGCTGCTGATGGCCATCAGCACCTCATGAATTGCTCAATCTGTTCAAAGTCTGACCCATTTAGCAATGTGAAAGTGCCATACAACACAATGCAGGTTAGTATTAATATGAAGATGCTGAAAAATGTGTTGCTGGAAAAGTGCAGCAGGTCAGGCAGTATCCAAGGAGCAGGCGAACCCTCCTCATTCCTGAAGAAGAGCTTATGCCCGAAACGTCGATTCTCCTGCTCCTTGGATGCTGCCTGACCTGCTACGAAATTCCAGCGACACATTTTTCAGCTCTGATCTCCAGGATTTGCAGTCCTCACTTTCTCCCTTAATATGAAGATGGGACTTTTTCCCCACAAGAACTGTGCAGTGGTCACTCTTATCAATACTATTCATGGACAACTGCCTCTGCAGCAGGCAGACTGGTGAGGATGAGGTGAGATATGCTTTTCTCTCTTTATCCTTAGATTAGTCTATAGACCCATTCTAGCAGCTATATACTTGTAAGACTCAATTAACTCAATCAGTAGTGCTGCTGCTCAGTCACTTTTTCTGTTGGTAAATGAAAACAGGAACTGACTGCATAAGACCAAAAGAAAAAGGAACAGGAAAGGCTGTTCGACAGAGTTAAACGGAGAAGTAATGAGCAGAGAAGAAACTGAACTGCTCCAGTTTCAGACTCTGACGTGGCCAGAAAACTCCAACTCTAACAACATTCAAAAACCTTGCTACCATCCAGGACAAAGCAGCCTACTTGATTCCATCTAACTCTTTCAGTGCTTACGCCCTCCACCTCCAACGCATATGGCAGCACCGTATATCGTCTATCAGGTGCACTGCAACATCTTAAGGCTCCCTCAGTGACACCTTCTGAATCTGTTACCTCTTAACATCTAGAACACGCAAACCGGAATGCTATCGCTTGTAAGCTCCTTTCCAAAGCCACTCACCAAATTGAGTTGTAATTAAATCAATGTTTCTTCACTGTCAATGGGAGAGATTCCTGGAAATCCCTTTCTAATAACATTGTGGATGTACCTCGAGGAGTGCATCAATTCAAGATGGCAGCTCATCAACTTCATCTGTCGGGAAATGGGCAGTTCATGCTTGCCAACCAGCAGTGCCCACATCCCTTTACTTATTAATTTTTTTGAAAGCACTAAGCGGTAAACTGACACAATCCAGACAAATATTAACCTTGGTCTCTGGCTGAAATGGAATACAACCTTTGAAGAGTGAGGAAATATGATGTGTGCAAATGAGAGAGCCATTTTGCAAAAGGTGTAACCACAGGAGATAGAGGATGTATGTTGCAATCTTAGCATGGAGTAATAGTTGAATTCATGTAATTTGGGGAGGGACATTTTTTGCTGTCTCAGGGAATTGTAGGATTTTGAGAGCAGGCAAGAAAGTGAAGTTGAAGTCCAAAATCAGCCATCGTATTAAATGGTGGAATTAGCTCAACATACTATATGATCTACTCCTAGTTCTTATGTCCTTGAGGAGTGCAACAAATATTCGTATTAGGCATACTCTGTAGAATTAACTCTTTCTTTTCTCACAGGGAAGAAAGTGTCCAAACAGGAAGATCTAAAGGAGATGGGTGATATTTCCTCAGGGATGAGCAGTTCCATCATGCAGCTCTACCTCAAACAGGTTCTGGAAGCTTTTTTCCACACACACTCTCCTGTGCGCCACTTTGCACTTAATGTTATTGCTCTGACGCTAAACCAGGGATTGGTCCACCCTGTCCAAGTAAGTTATGTTTGTGTTGACATCCGTGATTGCTGCATCTTGTTTTACCATTTCATGTGCATTAAATGTTTAGAGCATGTTTAAACATTGTTGCAACCATTGCACTTCATTACTCTTTTTGAGCATTCTGCTAAGTGCTTTTTTTCTGATCACCATTATTTCTGTCAGGGTTTCTTTGAAATCAAAATTTCCTATTGAAAAACTCTGTTATTTGCAAAACAAAAACTTTGTGAATGATTTATCATAACTAATCGAAAGGGTGTGTCTTAAATAAGTTGTAGAAAGTTGTTGAAGGTTCTGCGTGATGCTTTTGCAGAAACCTCAAGTATGTTGCAAATGCTTTGCAATTCAGTAACATTGCCCAGTGCAGTTGGTCAATCAGTTTACAGTGCCATTTATCTGTGGTTCAATGTAGTCTGTACTACCATTTCTCAGATCTCTACTCAGCAACCTATGTAGCTGCCCAGTGAAACAGGCAAGGTCTTCCTGTCGCCAAGCATGTTTTTTTTTGCTTATCCATAATTGCGCCAAGTTGATGTGGATCTTGGACCATAAGATGCAGAAGTAGGTCATTTGGCCCATTAAATCTGCACTGCCATTCAATAAAATCATGGCTGATCTGTTAATCCTCGACTCTTCTTGCCTGTCTTTTCCCCATAACCCATGATTCCTATACTGATCATGAGACTATTAAACATAGAACCTTCTTGAGCTGTTTCCATCTTCATGGCAATGGTGCTGATGTAACAATGATATATCCATAATATTGACCAAGCAAAGATGGTGGAATGGCAACATTATGTGTCCAGTTCAAGGCAGACCTGGAAGTTATTGTGTTCGCAACAGCTCCTTGTTCCTGGTGGAGGTGACTGGGTAGGTTGTTGCTATTGAAATAATTTTTGAGAGTAGCTGACATATAGTTTTTCGGTGCAATAACAGTGTGTTCAATGGCAACATGGTTAGTGCACAAAATATTGGCCAAGGAAGTGACACTATCCGATATGGTCATAAGTTTCACTGATGTTCTACTCTCATTTAGGCACTGGTGAGTGTTCTATCATTGCTTCTGTCCCATTGTTACAGCAATGGTGGTTTGTCCAACCTTTCAGTGACTGTATAGTGTATAGGCATTAGTGGATTAAGAGTCTCCACTTTCTAGTATTATGGAGGCTGTGCACCAGTTTTCACGATTTACAAGTGCTTCCTTTTCATGTCCTTGTTTGTTTCCTTTGGACAGTGTGTGCCATATTTGATTGCCATTGGGACAGATCCAGAATCGACAATGCGCAACAAATCAGATCAACAGCTGGTGGAAATAGATAAAAAGTACACAGGATTTGTACATGTAAGTGACTCCCTCCCTTTGCCAGGTTACTCTGAATTAACAGTCATTAAGGTGTCAGCTTTGGTTCAGCATAGGCATTCCTCCCCATGTCAAAAGTTAGTAGGTTCAAGTGTTGCTTGACAGAATTGACCATCTAATTGAGAAGTTTTAGTACTGAAATGTTTTAGTGCTGTCATGGTGCCACTTTCCCAATGAAATGACAAACCGAGGCCCAGAGTCACCTTCTCTGATTGGTGTAAAAGACCTTGGAGCACAATATAAAAAGACAAATGTTCATGATAATTATTATTCTCTGTTTCAACTAATATTATAGTACACAAAGAAAATATCAGTTCATGTATCTCACTTTGTATGACCTTGCTGTTCATAAATGGGCTCCTGCAATTCCTACATTAAACCGGTTGTGAAATGTCCCAAGGTTGGAACAGGCATTAGATGCTGCCTGGCTTGCTGTGTTCTTCCAGCCTCCTGTTTGTCTACTTTAGATTCCAGCATCTGTAGTTTTCTTTTTCTGCCTCTAATTAAATAAATGCTGATCAGTTTAGAATTAGAAGTTATTTAAAAAGGCTGAGGGTAAAGCTATTTAACTGGATGATTTTTAATTTATGGGAGTTGAATAGGTGTCTAAGAACAAAAAAGAACAAAGAAAATTCACAGCCCAGGAACAGGCCCTTCAAGCCTGAGCTGATCCAAATGTACTGTCGAAACCTGTCGCCGAATTCCTAAGTATCTGTATCCTTCTGCTCCCCACCTACTCGTGCATCAGTCCAGACACATCTTAAATGAATCTACCATGCCTTCTCTACTACTTCTGTTGGCAACGCGTTCCAGACACTCGCCACCCTCTGTGTAAAGTACTTGCCGCGTGTATCCCCATTAAACTTTTCACCTCTCACCTTGAAAGCGTGACCTCTCATTATTGAATTCTTCACCCTGGGGAAAAAGCTTTACCTCTATCTACCCTTCTATACCCTTCATGATTTTGTACACCTCAATCTCCTTTTTTTCTAATGAAAATTAACCTAACCTACTCAATCTCTCTTCATAGCTAGCACCTTCCATATCAGGCAATCCTCATAAACCTTCTCTGCGCCCTCTCCAAAGCGTCCACATCCTTTTGGTAATGTGGCGACCAGAACTGAACACATTATTCCAAATGCGGCCGAACCAATGTCTTGTACAATTTTAACATGACCTGCCAGCTCTGATACTCAATACCCCGTCCAATGAAGGCAAGCATACTATATGCCTTCTTGACCACTCTATCCATCTGTGCAGCAACCTTCAGGGTACAATGGACCTAAACACCCAGATCTTTCTGCTCATCATCTTTTCTCAAGGCTCTTCCGTTCACTGTATAATTCGCTCTAGAATTAGAATTCCCAAAATGCATCACCTCACATTTGCCTGGATTGAACTCCATCTGCCACTTTTCTGCCCAACTCTCCAGTCTGTCTATATCCTCCTGTATTCTTTGACAGTCCCTTATGCTTTCTGCTACTCCACCAATCTTCGTGTCATCTGCAAACTTACTGATCATACCAACAATGCCCTCTTCCAGATCATTTATGTATATCACAAACAACAGTGGACCCAGCACTGATCCCTGTGGAACACCACTGGTCACCTTTCTCCATTTTGAGAAACTCCTTTCAACTAGTACTCTGTCTCCTGTTGTTCAACCAGTTCTTTATCCACCTAGCTAGAACACCCTGCACACCATGTGACTTCACTTTCTATATTAGTTTACCATGGGCAACCTTATCAAATGCCTTACTGAAATCCATGTATATGACATCAATAGCCCTTCCTTCATCTATCACCTTGGTCACTTCCTCAAAGAACTCTATTAAGTTGGTACGGCATGATATCTCAGACAACATGATTTTGTGCATAATTGATAAGCCCATTCTTTTCCAAATATAAATAGATTTTACTCATCAGTACCTTCTCCAACTTCCCCACTACTGATGTCAGGCTCACTGGTCTGTAGTTACCGGGAATATCCCTACTGCCCTTCTTATACAGGGAGACAACATGAGCAACCCTCCAGTCCTCCAGCACCTCACCTGTGTTTAAGGATGCTACAAAGATAACTGTCAGGGACCCAACTATTTCCTGTCTCGCCTCCCTCAGCAACCTGGGATAGATCCCCTCTGGTTCTGGGGATTTGTCCACCTTAATATCCTCTAGCCTACCCAACACATCTTTCCTATTTATGTCAATGTGATCCAGAGTAATCAAACTTCTAACTATAATCTGAGCATTCATCATGTCCTCCTCCTTAGTGAACACTGATGCCAAGTAATCATTGAGAATCTCACCCATTTTCTCAGGTTCGAGACACAGCCTTGCTTCCTTATCCTTTAGTGGACCAACCTTTTCTCTAGTTACCCACCTGTTTATATAAGAATAAAATGCTTTGGGATTCTCCTTAATTCTGTTAGCTAAAGCTATTTCATGACCCCTTTTAGCCCACTTGATTCCTCGTATAAGACTGGTCTTACCCTTCCGATATTCCTTCAAGGCCCGTTCTATCCTTAGCTGCCTGGACCTTATGTATGCTTCCCTTTTCCTCTTGGCTAGTTGTATGATTTCTCCTGTCATCCACGGTTCACGAATCTTGTCTTTCCCGTCCTTTGCTTTCAAGGAACATGCCTATCCTGCATGATCTTTAACCTACCTTTGAAAGCTTCCCACATAGCAAAGATGGACTTCCCTTCAAATAGCTGTGTCCAATCCACATTTCCCAGCTCCTGCCTCATTTTGATATAATTGGCCTTGGCCCAGTTTAGTATTCCTCCCTTAGGACCACTCTCATTGACAAAGATGAGTATTCTAAAACTTACAGAATTGTGGTCACTATTCCCAAATAAATCCCCCACTGCAACTTCTACCACCTGGCCAGGCTCATTCTCCAATACCAGGTCCAGTATGGCCCCTTCCCTCATCGGATTATTGACATACTGTTCTAGAAAACTCTCCTGGACGCTTCTTACAAATTCTGCTCCATCCAGACCTCTGACACTAAGTGTATCCCAGTCAATGTTTCGAAAATTAAAATCTCCCATCACCACCACCCTGTTGTATCTAATTCAGGTGATTATAGTAAATGATCAGAGGGGGCGAGAAAGGTCTTTGAAAGTGGGAGCTTGCTGGATAGCTAAAGATATAGCTGGTAAAAGAAATTTGAATTGGGAAGGTTGTGAGTACCAGTCCATAATGTGGTTAAGAATTAAGTAGAATGTAAAACACAGAGAACTGATAACAGGGAATCCTAAAGTCTTTTATGAAGGTTCAACAAAATAGAAGATGAGAGGTTGACACAATGGTTCAGTTGTTCGATTCCAGCCTCGGGCAACTGTTTGTTTGGAGTTTGCACATTGTCCCCCTGTCTGCATGGGTTTCCTCCAAGTGCTCCAGTTCCATGTCTCAATCCAAAGATGTGCAGGTTAGTGAATTGGCCATGCTAAATTGCCCATAGTGTTCAGGGATGTGTGGGTTAGGTGCATTAATCAGGGGTAAATATAGAGGAATGGGTTTGGGTGGGATACGATTCGGAGGATTACATAGAACATAGAAGGATACAGCGCAGTACAGGCCCTTCGGCCCTCGATGTTGCGCCGACCGAATCCTACCTAACCTATACTAGCCCAATAACTTCCAAATGCCTATCCAATGCCCGCTTAAATGACCATAAAGAAGGAGAGTTCACCACTGATACGGGCAGGATTGGTGTGGACTTGTTGGGCCAAAGGCCTGTTTCCACACTGTAGGGATTCTATGATGCTATGATCTATGATTCTATGAGCGTGAGGTCAGTCGAGGACCTAAAAGTGATTTTATCATACAGACAGGAGACATGATTAAGATACGTGCTGTTTGCAGTGGCCTTCACAAAGCTGGCTGAGGCGGGAACTTGAGTGGTGTTTTCTTTCCTGGATGAAAGGAGGTATAAATGATTATTTCCCTGAGGTCAGTATTGAGGCCACTGTTCTTTTTGATATAGACCTGGACTTAGCTATACAGATAGGAGGAGAGTTATTTTTTAACATTGGTGAACAGTTTGTTTTAAATTGTGGAGGAGAGTTTTTTTTTTAACGGAGCTGTGTTTGGAGAGGCCTAAATGTGGACGGCTCTGGAGTGAGTTTTTTTTATGGCAGGATTGAATGCTGCCTGTTGGAGCACTAAAGTCATTTTTAAATCAATTGTTCAGTTATAGAGTCATAGAGCTGTACATAGTATCGAAACAGATCCTTCAGTCCAACTCTTCTATGCTGACCAAATATCCAAAATTAATCTAGTCCTATATCCCTCTAAATCCTTCCTAATCATATATCTATTTAATTGCTGTAACCGTACCAGCCTGCATCACCACCTCTGGCAGCTCACTCCATATACAAACCATCCTCTGTGTGAAAAAGCTACCTCTCAGGTCGCTTTTATACCTTTCCTCTCTCACCTTAAACTGATGCCCTCCAGTTTTGGACTTCCCTACCATGGGCAAAAGACTTTGGGTACTCAAGATTTTATAAACCTCTATCAGGCACCCCTCCACCTCCAAAACTCCAGGTAAAATAGCCCCTGCCTCTCCAACCTCTCCCTATAGCTCAAACCCTCCAACCCTAGCAACATCCTTGTAAATCTTTTCTGAACCCTTTCAAGTTTCACAATATCTTTCCTATTGCAAGGAGACCAGAGCTGAGCACTGTATTCCAAAAATGGCCATACCAATGTTCTGAACAGCCGAACATGACCTCCCAACTCTTAGTTTCATGCATGACCAAAAAAGGCTCGCATACCTTCTTCACTACTTTATCTACCTGTAACTCCACTTTCAAGGAACTATGAACATGCATCCCAAGGTCTCTGTTCGGCATACTCCCCAAGACCTTACTATGAAGTGTAGAACCCTTGCCCTGATTTGTCTTGCTAAAACACAACATCTCTCATTTATCTAAATTAAACTCCATCTGCCACTTCTTGGATCATTGGCCCACCTGATCAAGATCCCATTGTACTCCCAGATAACCTCCTTCGCTGTCCACTACACCTCCAATTTTGGTGTCATCTGCAAACTTACTAACCATACCTCCTATATTCACATCCAAATCATTTATATAAACGACAAAAAGCAGTGGATCCAGCACCTATCCTTGCGGCTCACTGCTGGTCACAGATTCCATTCAAAAAAGCAACCCTCCTCCACTATCCTTTGTCTCCTACCTTCAAACCAAATTTATATCCAACTGGCTGGCTGGCTAGCTCTCCCTGGCTTCCATGTGATCTACCTTGTTAACCAGTCTACTGTGCAGAGTCTTGCCAAACACCTTGCTAAAATCCATATAGCCAACGTCCATCACTCTACCGCCTTCAATTTTCTTTGTCATTTCTTCAAAACTTCAAGTTAGTGAGACTCAATTTCCCATGCACAAAGCCATCTTGACGATCCCTAATCAGTCTTTGCCTTTCCAAATACATGTAAATCCTGTCCCTGAGAACCTCTCCAGCAACTTATCCACCACTTACATCAGGCTTGTTGGTCTGTAGTTCCCTGGCTTTTCCTTACCCTCTTTCTTAAGTAACAGCCTACATTAGCCAACTTCCAGTCTTTCGGCACCTCTCCCATCACTATCAGTGATACAAATATCTCAGCAAGGGACACAGCAACCACTTCCCTCACTTCCCACAAAGTTCTAGGGGACCCTGATCAGCGCTCAGGGACCTGTGTTGAACCACTGGAGATGGGAAAGATATTAAATGACTATTTCTGGTCAGTTTTTACTGTGTAGGAAGGAATTGAGGCTGGAGACCTTGGGGAATTAAATTTTAAGGTTTTAAAAACTGTTCACATTGCAGAAAAGGAAGTTCTGGAGGTCTTAGAACATGTAACAGTGGATACATTTTTAGGACCTGATCTGGCACATCCCAGGATGTTGTCCGAAGTTAGGGAAGAAACTGTGGGGACCCACGAAGAAATACTTGCATCATCTATAAATGTGGGTGAGATGCCAGATGACTGGAGCATCGCTAATGTTGTGCCTTTGTTTAAAAAGGGATGTAAGGAGAAGCCTGGGGACTATAGACCTGTGAGCCTGACTTCATTGGTGGGTAAGTTGTTGGGGGTGATTCTGAATGATAGGGTTTATGTGCATTTGGAGATGTAAGGAATGCTTAGGGATAGTCAGCATGGTTTTGTGCGAGGGAAATTGAATCTCTCAAACTTGGAGTTTTTTGAGGAAGGAACCAAGAAAATTTCTGAGGACAGAATGGTAGACATTGTTTACTTGGACTTTAGTAAAGCCTTTTACAAGGATCCACATGGTAGACTAATTGGTAAAGTTAAATCACACAGGATTCAGGGTAAGCTTGCCAATTGAATTAAGAATTGGCTTAACATCAGGAGCTAGAGGATGGTGGTGGAGGGTTGGTTTTTGGACTAGAGGCCGATGACCAGCAGTGTTCCACAGGGATCGGTCCTGGGTCCGCTTTTGTTTGTGGTTCATCTAAATGATTTAGATGAGAATATAGAAGGCATGGTTAGTAATTTTGCAAATGACTCGAACATTGGTGACATAGTGGGCAGTGACAAAGGTTGTCTGTGATTACAAAGGGATCTTGATCAGTTGGGCTGAAGAGTAACAGAAGGAGTTTAATTTGGATTAAAATGAGGTATTGAATTTGGCAAAATAAATGAGCACAGTTTATAACAATTAAAGGTAGGGTCTTAGGTGGTGTTGTAGAATAGAGAGACCTCGGGGTTCTGGTACATGATTCCTTAAAGTTTGCATCACATGTGGACAGGATGGTTAAGGTGTTTAGCATACTTGCCTTCATTGCTCAGATCTTTGAGTATAGGATTTGGGAATCAAAACGTATGGCGCTGGAAAAGCACAGCTGATCAGGCAACATTCGAGGAGCAGGAGTGTCGACGTTCGAGCATAAGCTCTTCATCAGGAATGTGCCCCGTCCCATTTATCTCTCAGCCACGTCTCCCTAGGATATATAAGAATGCAGTCAAAAAGTGTGGTGTTGGAAAAGCGCAGCAGGTCAGGCAGCATCTGAGCCCGAAACATCAACTCTCCTGCTCCTCGGACAAAACCTGCTGTGTTTTGCCAGCGCCACACTTTTTGACTCTGATCTGTAGTCCTCACTTTCTCTTTATCAGTATAAGAATGCAGATATTTTGAAAATTGGTCAGAAAGCAACTGCTATAGAGGGACAAACTCCTGGACAACTAATTGCCCATCTAACATCTTGCTGTCAAAGAAATTAGAACGCACTCGTTATCAAAGGTACCTTTTCATGTGAACCATACAGTAAAAAGAAAGGCAATGACATAGGGCAGTCAGCAGCAGGAAAATTGAAGACAGTGGAAAAGACAAAAGGCTGTGATTTTGAGATTAAGCTAACATAATCTTAATGTGTCTTATTGGAAAAGCATATTGTTATAGAGTGGAGGCAGATGGTAAGTATTTAAGAGAAAGGGGAGCTTAGATTTGTGAATAGTTTTTGTTTAATGTTCACTTTTAAAGAAATTGTCATTTTCTTTAAACAGTGGAACTTTGGAGTTCTCTCTCACTCATATTTTAACAGATTGAGGCGAGGTGAGCTTTTCGGAATGTTTTGTTTAAGTAACAAAAAAGATGCGCCTCCATATCGTAACAACATAAGAAATGTTTGGAGGGATATGGGTCAAATGCAGGCAGGAAGGCCTAGTTTAGTTTGGCGTTATGGTCGGCACAGACTGGTTGGACTGAAGAGTCTGTTTCCCTGCTGTAGGACTTTCTGACTTTATGAATAATTTCAAGATTTGCAGGTGATACAAAACTTGTAGACATAGTAATTCCTGGTTATGTCCTTCAGGAAGACGTGAATATGAATTAGTGAAATGTCACAGAAGCAATTTAATATAGCAAAGTGTGAAGTGTTGAATTTTGAGAAAGAGAGAAGATGCAATATAAATGAAATGCTGAATTTGGAAAGGGTTTGCAGGAACTGAAATATCTGAGGGTTCAGAACAATGTTTCCCTTAATTTCCTTTTGCTGTGCCAAGCCAATAATCATATTATGCGATCAATTTAAGTTTACTGCGTGCCCGTATTTGAAAAAGATCACTAGTACGCGTCCTGTTTGACCCCTGAAACTTGCCGGTTGTCATGCCACACAATGTTAGGATGACATTTATTCACATTCAAATCTTGCCAGTTGGCAAAGCAAGTTGACAAATGTGTTGTTTGAAAATAAAAAGCAACTTGGATCTTTCTTAAGACAAATATGTAACGAAATGCAAGAAAATTATGCTAAACCTCTTATAAACCACTCAACCGTTGTGTATAGTTTTGGTCGTCCTTCAAGAAGGATGCCTTTCTGTGGAAGTGGCAACCAAGTTGAAGTTGTCCACTTTTGCAGAAAAACAAGTAAAACTGGGATTATGTTCCTTTGTAGAAAAGGATGAAGAAAAATTAATGGTCTAAAATGTTGGGATTTAATTTAGCTGGAAGTCTGTAACCAGAGGGAACAGACTTTTAAAATAGTAAAGAAAAAAAATTGAGTACAGAAATAAAAAAATATCGTTTTCGACAATAAGTTCCAATAATCTTTATTGTTCCATCTTAAAACTTAATGGAGATAGATTCAGTAATTTTCAAAAGCAGGTTGGATAAACATTTGGAGACAAAAGCTATGGGTAAAGCTCAGAATATGGAAGGAATTAGATACCTGGATGGCTATCTTCTGTGCTGCATGTTTATGTAATGTTACTTAGTATCATTATAAATTTAACTATAGTTTAACCTTCTGCCACGCATCGAAATGCGGATATTTCAATTAGTGAGGTAAGAGGTGATGATCGTTGTACTCTTTTTGTTTTCCAGATGAAAGCAGTAGCAGGGATGAAGATGTCTTACCAGCTTCAACAGTCCATCCAGTCTGAGACAAGGGAGTTAATCCGTGGCTTTAGGCAGGAGGAGAACGTGACTGCTTTGTGTTCACACCTCTACAGCATGATCCGAGGAAACCGACAACATCGACGTGCATTCCTCATTGCCTTACTTAACCTGTTTGATGACAGTGCGGTGAGTCAGTATGTCTGGGTTCCTGGCAGATGGCACTCTGCCTCATTTTCAGTAGGGTGGCTATCGTTAACCAGTATAATGTGGCGCCAGCATCTGTCTGTTACTTTGTATCTTAATCCTTTAGAATTGGACTATTCCAAGGAAATACACACTGCAGAAATTGATGAAAAAAAATTAGGAACCTGTACCACCAAAGTAAAAAGGGATACAAACATTGAGATATTCTAACTGAAATTGAATAGCATAATGATAGCAAGTGAGGATGATATAGATATGAAATTGAAGGGAATGAGCAGACGTGAAAGATGGACATAAATGTAAAACTTAAAGTAGGAGAGAGGAGCTGGGTTTAGTCTGTGTCCAGCTATGTGCTCTTGATTGGTGGAGAGTTATAAAGGATGCTGTGTAGCGATCTCTTCTGGGGCCTCAGTTTCTCATCATAAACGATGAATATAAAGTTGATACAGCGTTAGAGTAAGTCGTGTCGATGGGAAGTGATGGAAGCAAGTTTTGCTTCATCTTGGCAAGAATCTAGTTGATGTAACGCATTTAATTCTGGAAGCCTCACTCTCTGGCAGAATATACTGATCCTAGCTAGGTAGCAATGCAGGTTAAAAATGAATGATAGTGGGGCTAAAGGCTTCAAATCTGAGAACAGATGCATAAATGTGACTTGTATCCCCTAAAGTAATAAAGATCGAAGGACGTGGAGGTTAGAATAGTACAGCACAGAAACAGCCCTTTGTGCTAACCACAATGCCATTCTAAACTAATTCCATCTGCTATGCGTGATCCTTATCGCTCCATTCCCTGCCTATTCATATGTCTAAGTGCCTCTTGTTTGCTTCTATCACCTCCCCGGCAGTGCCTTCTAAGCTCTTACCGTTCAGTGTGAAAACAAGCCCTTCAGCCCAACATGTCCACACCAACCCTTCGAAGAGTAACCCACAGAGGCCCATTTCCCTCCCCCTATTATCCTATATTTACCCTTGACTATTGCACCTAACATACACCTCACTGAACACTATGGGCAATTTAGCATGGTCGATATGTGTAACATGCACATCTTCGGATCGTGGCAGGAAACCAGAGCACCCGCAGGAAACCCATGCAGACACAGGAGCATCTCCTTAAAACTTCCCCCTCTCACCTCAAACTTCTGCTCCCTAGAATTTGACATTTCCATCTGACTATCCATCCTATCCATACCTCAATTTTATATTTTTCTATCAAGTCACCACTCAGTATGTGATGCTCTAGCAAAAACAACCTCAAAGTTTGTCCAACCTCTCCTTATAGCTAATACACTCCAATCCACACAACATCATGGTAAACCTCTCTTGCACCCACTTGGAAAATATCAATATGAAGTACTCATTAAGGATCTTACCCACTTCCTCTGCCTTTTCCAATGCAGAAATTCCCTGCTGTGTCCTTGAGTGGATCTACCCTTACCCTAGCTACTCTCTTGCTACTATAACAGGTATAAAATGCCTGAGGATTCTTCTTAATCCTGTTTGCCAAGAACAATTCGAGACCCCTTCTAGCCATCCTAATCTCTTGTTTAAGTTCTTTTCTGCTTCTTCCCACCTCTTAGACTTTTTTTTGTGACTAACCTTTTGATATCTCTTGTCATCCAAAGTTTCTGAATGTTGCCATTCTTATCTTTCATCCTCATAGGACCATGCTCGACCTGAACTTTGGTCAACTGGCCTTTAAAAGACTCCCATGTGTCAGATGTGCATTTACTCTCAAACAACCACCCTCAATCTAATTTCCCCTGTCCCTGCCTGAAGTAGCCTTCCCCAACTTAGCACTTTGACCCAATGACCAGTGTTATCCTTATCCATAATTATCTTAAAACTTATGGAATTATGATCACTGTTCCCAAAATGCTCCTCCACCGAAACTTCGATCGCCTGACCAGGCTCATCCCCCAAAACAAGGTCTAATACTACTCTTGGGGTAAAAGTGAAGATGGCAGATGTTGGAGATGCTGGATTCCTGAAGAAGAGCTTATGCCCGAAACGTCGATTCTCCTGCTCCTTGGATGCTGCCTGATCTACTGTGCTTTTCCAGCAACACATTTTTCAGCTCCAATTCTGTTCTTCCCAATTTGGATTACCTGCATGTTATGTTGCGAAGCCCTCCTGGATGCACTTAATATATATCCTGCCTCATCCAAGTCCCTGGCACTAGGGGATACCAGTGAATATTGAGGAAATTTATAATCACCCATTTCCACAACCCTGTTGTTTTTACAGCAGTTCATGATCAGCTTGCATATCTGTTCTCTATCATACTGTCTATGTTACCATCAGAGACAGTTTTCTTCAGAAACATTATTCGTGAATAACTTGATGCTGAATGGTAGTTAGTAAATGGACAGTATTTGGGATATATGTTAGCCCTAAGCTCCTTCATTCTTATATCAAGAATGCGCATAGGTCTTAAGTTAAAATGTGGGTCACCTCAGCCTGAGACATTAACTCGGTTTTTCAGCACATATACTGTCTCATCTGCTGAATATTTCTATTATGCTTTTGTTTCCCATTCCACTAGCCTGTGTTAGTTTCACTGAGACTGCTATATTGCACTTGGACTCTCATCAGTGGAATCTGCTTCGAGTGATCACTAGCTTCAGTGCCTAATTAGATGGGATTTTGAGTTTGATATAAACTCTATATTTTGCATTGGTTATTCTCATCAATGTCGTTACCTTTGTTTTTATGCTGGGTACTCCCTTTCTCTTCCTTCTGGAACTACCTCTTGTTTGATGTTGTGACCAACACTACAGACAGCAGCAGTCAACTCCTCTGGCTGCATGGGCTGCAGAATATTAAAGCTATTCAGTTTTCCATGTGCAATAGGGAGCATGTATATAGTCAGTCAGTTTCATCACTCATTTGGATTGCAAAGAATAGTAAAGCCTCTTAGACGTCCATGGTATGAGTTCCCTGAGTCTCCTACCTCATTCTTGCCCTCCCTATCTGCTCTCTGCTATCAAGTCCTTCAGAAAACAGCATAATGAATCCTAAGCTAAGCCAGGGAGAAGGCAATTCTGGACCTGGTGTTGTGCAATGACTCGGATTTGATCAGGGACCTCGAAGTAAAGGAGCCATTAGGAAATAGTGACCATTGATATGAGTTTTAAACTGCAGTTTGAGAGGGAGAAAAGATAATCAGAAGTGTCAGAATTGCAGTTGAAAAAATGGAACTATGGAGTTCTGAGGGAGGAGATGGCCAAAGTTCAGTGGTTCAAAACCCTAGCAGGAACAAAATGGCAGGTATTTTTCTATTAGATTAGATTCCCCTACACATTCCCCTAATATTTTTCGATATTATGCAGAAAGTACAGGATCAGTTCATTCCAAAGAGGAGGAAAGATCCTAAGGGGAGGCAGGAGCGGTTGTGGCTGATGAGGGAAGTTAAGGACTATATAAAGATAAAAGAGAAGTATAACATAGCAAAGATGAGCGGGAAGCCAGAGGACTGGGAAACTTTTAAAGAGCAGCAGAGGATAACTGAAAAGGCAATACACAGGGAAAAAAAAGAGGTATGAAGGCAAACTGGTCAAAAATATAAAGGAGGATAGCAAAAGCTTTTTTTTTAAGACTAAAATTGTGTCCTTGAAGACAGAAACTGGTGAATTTGTTTTAGGGAACAAGGAAATGGCATAAGAGTTAAATAGGTACTTTGGATTTGTATTCACTGGGGAAGACACAAGCAATCTCCCAGATATAATAGTGACTTAAGGACTTCAGTTCAGTAATGGATGAACTGAAGGGAATTTATATTAGGCAGGAAATGGTTTTGGATAGACTACTAGGTCTGAAGGCTGATAAGTCCCCAGGACCTGATGGTCTACCTCCCAAGGGATTTAAGGAGGTGGTTCCAGAAATTGTGGACGCATTGGTAATCATTTTCCAATGTTCTATAGATTCAGGATCAGTTCCTGCAGGATTGGAGGGTGGCTAATGTTGTCCCACTTTTCAAGAAAGGAGGGAGAGAGAAAACAAGAAATTATAGACCAGTTAGCCTAACGTCTGTGGTGGGAAAGATGCTGGAGTCAATTATAAAAGATGAAATTAGACTCATTTAGATAGCAGTAACAGGATTGATCAGAGCACAGCAGGTTAGGCAGCATCTCAGGAATAGAGAATTCGACGTTTCGAGCATAAGCCCCCTGATGAAGGGCTTATGCTCGAAACGTCGAATTCTCTATTCCTGAGATGCTGCCTAACCTGCTGTGCTTTGACCAGCAACACATTTGCAGCTGTGATCTCCAGCATCTGCAGACCTCATTTTTTACACAGGATTGATCAGAGTCAGCATGGATTTACGAAGGGGAAATCCTGCTTGACTAATCTTCTGGAATTTTTTTGAGGATGTAGCTATGAAGATGGACAAGGGAGAGCCAGTGAATGTAGTGTACCTGGACTTTCAGAAAGCCTTTGAAGTCCCTCATAGGAAATTTGTGAGCAAAATTAGGGCACCTGGTATTGGGGGCAAAACACTGACTTAGATTGAAAATTGGCTGGCTGACAGGAAGCAAAGAGTAGTGATAAACGGGTCCCTTTCGGAATGGCTGGCGGTGACCAGTGAGGTACCACAACGTGCGGTGCTGGGACCATAACTGTTTACAATATACATCAATGATATTGATGAAAGTATTAAAAGTAATAATAGCAAATTTGCTGATGACACAAAGCTGGATGGTAGGGTGAAATGTGAGGAGATTACAGGGTGACCTGGACAGGCTAGGTGAGTGGACGGATGCAGGCAGATGCAGTTTAATGTGAATAAATGTGTTGTTATCCACTTTGGTGGCAAGAGCAGGAAGGCAGATTACTATCTAAATAGACTCAAGTTAGGTAAAGGGGGAGTATATCAGTCAATGAAAGCAAATATGCAGGTACAGCAGGCAGTGAAGAAAGCTGATGGCATGCTGGCCTTCATAGCAAGACGAATTAAGTATAGGAGCAAAGACCGCACCTGGAATATTGTGTGCAGTTCTGGTCTCCAAATTTGAGGAAGGACATTCTGACTATTGAGGGTGTGCAGCGTAGGATCGCGAGGTCAATTCCCAGAATGGCGGGATTATCTTATGTTGAAAGATTGGAGCGACTGGGCTTGTATATGCTTGAGTTTAGAAGGACGAGAGGGGATCTGTTTGAGAATTATAAGGTTATTAAAGGATTGGACATTCTGGAGGCAGGAAGCATGTTTCCGCAGATGGGTGAGTCCCGAACCAGAGGACACAGTTTAAAAATAAGGGATAGGCCATTTAGAGCAGAGTTGAGGAGAAACTTCTTCACCCAGGGAGTGGCGAGTGTGTGGAATGCTCTTCCCCAGAGGGCAGTGGAGGCCAAGTCTCTGGATACTTTCAAGAAACAGATGGATAGAGCTCTTAAAGATAGTGGAATCAAGGGTTATGGGGATAAGGCAGGAACAGGATACTGATTGAGGATGATCAGCCAATCATAATGAATGATGGTGCAGGCTCAAAGGGCCGAATGGCCTACTCCTGCACCTATTGACTATTGTCTTTCTTTGCCATCTGCTGGAAGAATAGATGTCGGACTTGGGAGTCAGTGACCTCGTCACTTTTTCCATTGTACTAACTTATTCACTGCGTCAGAGTCATGCTATGTTGACAGAATGTGGAACACCATTTAGCCATTGTGCATCTATTTCTTTATCAGATACTTCATTGTAATATTACAAATGCTAGAATAGGGAATAGTGGATAGGCGATGGAATTTGAACCTGTTCAAAACTTGTTTTTCTTCTCCATAGAAAACTGAGGTGAGCCTACTTCTTTACATAGCAGACAACTTGGCCTGCTTCCCTTTCCAGACACAAGAAGAACCTCTGTTTATTATGCATCACATTGACATCACACTTTCAGTTTCTGGAAGTAATCTGCTGCAGTCGTTCAGGGAGGTAAGTGACATCAGAATCTGTATGAACAAATCAAAACTAAAATGGAATAATATCAAAGTTGGATGAATATAATTAGTAGATGTAATCTCTATCCGGACACTTAATGCCCTTCAGAGGGGCTATTTGATTAGACAAAACACCACCTCACATTTATTTCACTCTTTTCATTGGCTGATAGATTGACAGTATCTTGCGTGGTGTATCTATTGTGCATTTAGTGATTCTGCCTAACATGCTTAAGTATATCTGGTTATCTCAGTTGGCTGGATGGTTGGTTTGCAATGCAGAGTGTTTGATTCCCATACCAGCTTCTGTCTTCCTCAGTGGCGTAATGACCTTCAGGTTAAATCATCATCAATCGTCTCTCTTGCTCGTGCCCTCTTTCTCTCACTCACACCCTGATCTCTCTCACTCTCTAATGAGAGAACAGCTCTAGGGTCCTCTGGGACTATGGTGACTTTTTTTTCTAATATATTAGGTGTTATCAATATATCAACCTCTGTTTAAATTCAATAATTTAGAGTTTCATTTGTCTTGTGGAAGAAAGGGTGTATTCTTATCTCACTTCTGAAGGATCTGGCTTTAATTTTTAGACTGTGCCTCTAATACCTTACATTTCTCTGAAGACCGCGAGAAATAGGAACAGCAGTAAGCTGTAGCCTGCTGCTCCATTTAATATGATTATGGCTGATCCAGCATTCCTCACATCCACCTTCCTGCTTTTCCCATAATCCTTGATTTCCATACTGATCAAGAATCTATGTCAGTGTTAAATATATATAATGACTGTCCTCCATCTCAGCTGGGGAGTATTGCTGAGCAAAGAGACTTTGGAGTGCAGATTCATAGTTCCTTGAAAGTGGGTAAATTAGGATAGTGAAGAAGGCACTTGGATTGCTTGCCTTTATTGGTCAGTAGCTTGAGTGTAGGGGTTGGGAGGTCATGTTGCAGCTGTACGGAACATTGGTTAGACCACTTTTAGAATAGTGCATGCAATTCTGGTCTCTGTGGAAGTAAACCACTTCCATCTAAAGAACAACAGTAGCAAGTAAATTCTTTATTTGGAATTATATGGTCATTCCTTCACTGTCATAGGGTCAAAATCTTGGAATTTGCTCCTTAACAGCATTGCGGGTCTACCTACAGAATGTGGACTACACTGTTCAAGAAGGCAGCTCACCATCACCTTCTCAAATGTAACTAGGGATGGGCAATAAATGCTGGCCCAGTTAATAACACCTGCATCCAATGAATGCATTTAAAATTTTCAGCCTTCCAAGCCTGTTCTACTGTTCAGTTAGATCATGGCTGATCCATTGTGGTCTCACTTCTATCTTTTTTCTGTTTACACCCGTTCTGTCTGACTCCTAATGAGTTGAAGAACTGTAGAAATTTGCAATACTGTTATGGTGCTATCTAATGTTTAGGACTATTTGTTAACCAGTCCTGCTCTTTCTGTGTTATTGTTTTGCCCCTTACCTGATGGTCAACCATTACCCACCCTCCCCACTAGAGTTCCATTCTTAATGTAAATATGCTCTATCAACTTGCATGTACATCAACTTGCAATGGTTCATTATCCATTTGGTCAGTAAATTTCTCTCCAAGCTTTCTGATACTGTTGCCTTGAATTCTCAACTCCTCAGCCTGAGGACCTCCTTCCAAGTAGCATGTGCATCAAAGTGTGTCTATTTTGTATTCATAGATTGTGCAGTGAGTTGTAAAAGGCTATGTTGCTTGGAAATGAATTATATTGTTGCAATGATACTGTTTCTAATGTGTTGTATAAACAATTGGGATCCATTTTTAAAAGAGAGACAAAGCAGATAAGTTGTTAAACTAAATATTTGTTGTTTTCAGTCTCTGTTGAAAGACACACAGCCGAAGGAAAGGAAATCCTCAAGTTCTGGGGACAGTGACAGTGAGGATGAGATGCAGCGGCCCCGCAGGTGTAGGAAACGTATCAACTCTGATTCAAGTGATGATGAGGACGATGATCTGGAAGATGTGCTCGCTCGATTGCCTGCAGACTCAACTCCCCTTGTGGAGTTTGTGAATGCTTCTCAGGGAATCCTATTGCTGTTGGTCCTGAAACAACACCTGAAGAACTTGTATGGCTTCTCAGACAGGTAGGAAAGAGAACTTTTCACTACTTAATTAGACAAACAACATCTGTGAGGAGAAAAACAGTTTGACCATTCAGAGCTTTAAAGTTGAACATTGCACAGTTCTCAAAGATGAAATCCTTCCTCAATATTTCTGAGTTGGTTCACTCAGCCTACTCTTAATTTTTGCTGTTTACTTATCAGGAAGAATTAATTATTCAATTTTTCAAACAGGTAACATTGATTCTATTGATTGCATCATTCCATATAACATCCACAAGAAACAATCCCATAAGGGTTTCAACACTGGTTGCTAAGGTTAGATCACATAGAATGCAGGGAGAATTGGCATTTGGATACACTTGAAGGTGGTGGTGTAAGGTTGCTTTTCAGACTGGAGGCCCATGACCAGTGGTGTGCCACAAGTATCTGTGCTGGGTCCACCGCTTTTTGTCATTTATGTAAATGATTTGGATGTGAATACAGGAGGTTTGATTAGTAAGTTTAAAGATGATGCCAAAATTGGTGGCATAGTGGACTGCGAGGGAGGTTACCTCAGTACAGTGGGATCTTGATCAGATGGGCCAATGATCAAAGGAGTGGTAGATGAAGTTTAATTTAATCAATGTAAGGTGTTGCATTTTGGAAAGGCAGATCAGGGCAGGACTTATACACTTAATGGTAATGTCCTGGGGAGTGTTGCTGAACAAAGAGACCTTGGAATGCAGATTCATAGTTCCTTGAAAGTAGAGTCACAGGTCAATAAGATAGTGAAGGAGGAATTTGATATGCCTTCCTTTATTGATCTGTGCATTGAGTATAAGAGTTGGGAGGTCATGTTGTGGCTGTACAAGACATTGGTTTGGCCATTTTTGGAATACTGTATACAATCCTGGTCACCCTGCTATAGGAAGACTGTTGTGAAACTTAAAAACATTCAGAGAAGATTTACATAGATGTTACCAGGGTTGGAGAGTTTGAGCTATAGGAAAGGCTGAATAGACTGGGACTATTTTCCCTGGAGCATCGGAGGCTGAGGGGTGACCTTATAGAGATTTATAAAATCATGAGGGGCATGGATAGGGTAAATAGGCAAGACCTTTTCCCCAGGGTGGGTAGAACCAAAGGGCATGAGTTTAAGGTGAGAGGAGAAAAACTTACAAGGGATGACTGGCAACTTTTTCACGTAGCAGGTGATGCAAGTATGGAATAAGCTGCCAAAGGAAGTGGTGGAAGCTGGTACCATTACAGCATTTCAAAGGATCTGGATGGGTATATGAATAAGAAGGGTTTAGAGGGATATGGGCCAAATGGTGGCAAATGAGACTAGATTAATTTAGGATATCTTATTGGCATGGATGAGTTGGACCAAAGGGTGTGTTTCTGTGCTGCACATCTCTATGGCCATGCTCCAATAGAAGCAAGGAGGTTTGTGAAAGTCCTGTGTTTATATTAGCAGGAGGAAGCTCGTCAATCCCTTGAACTTTACTGGCTAATATTTACTTCCATTGTATTTATCACCCAACTGGTTCTTCCATTCCAGATCAATCCATTCAAGGTCCTTCTAATAAATTCATAGATATATCTACATTTGCTGTTATCCACAAATGCCAATTCTCCCTGCATTCCATGAGATCTTAGCAATCAGTCTATCATGAGGCAAGATGGTTCAGATGAGGCGATGGAGAGTTAGAGGTCAGATGGGAAGTATTTAAACAGAGTTAAGAAGAGCCAACAGAGGACACGAGCAGTCTTTAGCAAATAGAATAAAGGAGAACCCTAAAGCTTTCTATAGATATGTGAGGAATAAAAGGATGATGAGGGTAGGAATAGGGCCAGTCAAAGACAGAAGTGGGAAATTGTGTGTGGACCCTGTGGCGGTCAGAGAAGTGCTAAACGAACATTTCTCATCAGTTTTCACTCAGGAAAAGGAGAATATTGTAGACGAGAAAATTGAGGTACGAGATATTAGACTAGAAAGGATCAAGGTTAGTTACAAACCAGTGTTATCAATTCTAGAAGGAGTGAAAGTAGACAAGTCCCCTGGGCCAGATGGGATTTATCCGAGGATTCTCTGGGAAGCTAGGGAGGAGATAGCAGAGCCTTTGGCTTTGATATTTGAGTCGTCATTGTCTACAGGTTTAATACCTGACGACTGGAGGATTGCACATGTTGTGCCCTTGTTCAGGAAGGGCAGGAGAGATGACCCAGGTAATTATAGATTAGTGAGTCTTACTTCTGTTGTAGGAAAGGTTTTGGAAGGATATGAGAGATAAGTTTATAATCCTCTAGCAAGCAACAGTTTGATTTCAGATAGTCAACATGGTATTGTCAAGGGTAGGCCATGCCTCACAAACCTCATTGAGTTTTTTGAGAAGGTGACCAAGCATGTAGATGAGGGTAGGGCAGTTGACGTGATGTACATGGATTTCAGTAAAGCCTTTGAGAAGGTTCCACATGGTAGGCTGTTGGAGAAAATGCAGGTGCATGGAATTGAGGGTGATTTAGCAGTTTGGATTAGAAACTGGCTTTCTGAAAGAAGGCAGCGAGTGGTGGTTGATGGAAAATATTCAGCCTGGAGTCTGGTTACTAGTGGTGTTCCACAAGGATCTCTTTTGGGACCACTGCTATTTGTCATTTTCATAAATGGCTTAGAAACAGGCACAGGTGGATGTGTTAGTAAATTTGCAGACGACACCAAAGTTGGTGGAGTAGTGGACAGTGTGGAAGAATGTTACAGGTTGCAGGGGGACTTATATAAACTGCAGAATTGGGCTGAGGTGGCAAATGGAGTTCAGTGCAGCTAAATGTGAGGTGACGCACTTTGGGAAGAATAACAGGAAGGCAGAGTACTGGGTCAACACAAAGATTCTTGGTAGTGTAGATGTGTAGAGGGATCTTGCAGTCCATGTACATAGATCCCTGAAAGTTGCCACCTAGGTGGATAGTGCTGTTAAGAAGGCATATGGTGGGTTAGGTTTCATTGGTAGAGGGATTGAGTTCCGGAGCCGCAATATCATGCTGCAACTATACACAATGCTGGTGCAGCCACACTTGGAATATTGTGTACAGTTCTGGTCCTCGTATTTCGGGAAGGATGTAGAAGCATTGGAAAAGGTGCAGGATAGATTTACCAGGATGTTGCCTGGTCTGGAGGGAAGCTCTCATGAGGAAAGGCTGAGAAACTTGGGTCTGTTCTCATTGGAGAGAAGAAGGCTAAGGGGGGATTTGATAAAGACATACAAGATGATCAGAGGATTAGACAGGGTAGACAGTGAAAGTCTTTTTCCTAGGATGATGATGTCAGCTTGTATGAGGGGGCATAACTACAAATTGAGGGCTGATAGATTTAAGACCGATGTCAGAGGCAGGTTCTTTACACAGAGAGTGGGAACGGTGTGGTATGCCCGACCTGCTAACGTAGTCAACTCAGCCACATTAGGGAGATTTAAACAATCCTTAGATAAGCACATAAATGATGGTGGGATAGTGTAGGGGGATGAGCTGAGAATAGTTCACAGGTCGGCGCAATATCGAGGGCCGAAGGGCCTGTTCTGCGCTGTATTGTTCTGTGTTCTATGTATGATCTGTCCCTCCTGCACATAACTACCACCACCATGTCCCCTTGCTAAGCAAGTGTTCCATCATATCTTGGGCCAAAATCTTCCCAACTATTCTGCAGAATTTCTGTCATTTTGAATCTGGCTGAATAAAATATCTCCACCTCTATCCAAAGCCTTACTGTAGAGATTTAGAAACCCAGAAATCAGGAGCAAGAGTAAACCATTTGGTCTTTCAAGACTGGTACACTATTCCATGTGATCGTGGCTGACCCTCCACCTCATTTCCATTTTCTCTCCATTCTTTTTCATGCCATTAATATCTAGATTTATTTCCTACGCTGGAATCTGAGGCTTTCCACCTATAATCTGGATGGTGGCCAATATCTGGAGGGATAAGCAAGGTAGAATAATAGTGATAGCAATTACCGTTGTAGCTAGTTTGTCAAGACTGGTTGGAGTGGTGCGATGTTTGAGAGCAGTGATATAATGCTGGCTGTCAGAAAGTCTGCAATATTCTGGTAATTCACTGCTTACAGATGCTCATTGTGGACAGCAAGTAAGATAACGATGATCTCTCCACCATGAAGTTAAAATTGTGCAATCATCAGCAAATGTCACTATGTTCATCACTTCTGCCAATCTCTTTTCATAAGACGACCTGATTTCTGGAATCACTTTAATGAACCTCCTCCAAACTACTTCCAATGCAATTGCATCTCTCCCCAAGGAACCAAAATTGCACACAACACTCCAGGTTCAGTCTCACTAATGCTTTGTACAGTTGCAACGATACTTTCCTACTTCTATGCGTTATTCCTTTAGCATTTAATGCCAAAATTCTATTCTGTCTTCCTTATTACTTGCTGTACCTCCATATTAGTTTTCAGTGGTTCATGAATGAGGACATCCTAATCCCTCTGCATCGAAACACTGAAGTTTCTCTCCATTTAGATAAAAGTTGCCTCCGAAACCTCTGCCTTTTCTGTAATTTTTCAGAGGGTTCCAGGCATAGGACATTGTTCATTAGAAGATCAGTTTCTCTGCAATTCCCATAGAGTGAGTGTACCAGGGATTATATGTAGTCCTGACCTGCAACTCTAGTCTCTGTTGCTCCAACAGTGCTGTGACCATTGGAATATCTGGGTCATTGTGTACACAAGTTGTAGCCACTGAAAGATGCCTCATGTCACAAGGTCAACCTGAGAGCTGCATTCCACTCTGAAGGTTTGTTCTTGATCTCTCAGTTTAATTTCAGCAAGAAGATATGAGTAATCAAAAATGCCATTGCATAAACTGTCAACCTGGTGCTGGAAGTTCAGTCAGGTGATTTTCCCAAGCCTTTGGTTTATGCGTGATGTTCTATATTTTCCATAATTGCCAAGTTATTGCTACAAATCTTCACTCACACTAGCTTTACTTGTTTTCAGGAATATTTCTCAATATTTTTGACTGAGCCTATAGTTATTAGTTTTCGCTCAACAATCTTGTCTTTCTCTCGCCAGTAAAATCCAAAAATATTCTCCTTCTGAATCTGCGAAAGTGTATGACAAGGCAGTAAACAGGAAATCAGGAGTGCACTTTAACCCCAGGCAAACACTGGATTTCCTGAGAAATGGAGTAGGACATGCAGAAATAACAGAAACGGTGAAGAGGAATATCGTCAAACAGTACTTGGATGTAAGTCACAGCCGTTTTTTGGAATCTTTGTGTCATGATCTTTTCATCCGTTAAATTAAGATTTTGGCTGCACAGAACCAGCCCCTTCTACATTTACTGTAAATAAATTAATATTGGCAATGCGCCAGCACCTTTTGGTAAGTTGTCCTTTTGGCAGTATAATTTTGGTTAGCAACTGGTGCTCCATATTCTCTGATAATCATATTGAAAACCAAGTCAAAGATGGCTCCGTGGTTAGCACTGCTGCCTCACAGCACTAGGGACCTGAGTTCGATTCCAGCTTCGGGCAACTGCATGGAGTTTGCACGTTCTCCCTGTGTCTGTGTGGTCCTCCCGTTTCCTCCCACAGTCCAAAGATGTGCAGGTTAGATGAATTGACCATGCTAAATTGCCCAGAGTGTTTGTGGACATTAGGTGCGTTAGTCAGGGATAAATGTAGGATGATAAGATAGGGAAATAGGTCTGGGTGGGTTACTCTTTGGAGAATCAGTGTGGACTTGTTGGGCCGAAGAACCTGTTTCCACACTGTAAGGATTCTATGAATGATTTGTTGGTTTTTTTTTCAGACATAGCAAGTAGGATAGATGAAGGGAAACCAGTAGGTGTAGCATGTTTGCATTCTCAAAAGACATTGAATAAGATACCACATAGAATGTTAAGTCATTTAACATTTAAGTATTTAGAGATATCAGCTGAACACGTGGCTGCAAGGATGGTGGGTTTCAGGTTTTTGGATAATTGGCACTCATTCTGGGGAAAGTGGGACTTGTACAAACAGGGCGGTCTTCATTTGAACAAGAGGGGTACTAATATCCTGGGTGGGAAATTTGTTGGTGCTACTCGGGTGGGTTTAAACTAGCTCAGCAGGAGGGTGGGAACCGGAGGTGTAGCTGCAGTGCACAGGAGGATGACAATAGGAAGGACAGGGACAGGATTTCAGGATCACAGGAATGTGCTGGCAAACAGCAAAGCGGTTTGAAGTGTATCTACCTCAACGCCAGAAGTATTCAAAATAAGGTAGGTGAGCTTCCAGCATGGATAGGTACCTGGAGTTCAATATTGTGGCCATTTCAGAGACATGGATAGAGCAGGGTAAGGAATGAAAGTTGTAGGTTCCAGGGTTTAGATCTTTCATTAAAAACAAACAAGGTGGTAAAAGAGGCGGAGGCGTTGCCTTGTTAGTCAAAAATAGTATAATGGTGGCTGACAGAACTTTTGATGAGGACTCATCTACTGAGGTAGTGTGGGCTGAGGTTAGAAACAGGAGAAGAGAGGTCACAGTGCTGGGAGTTTTTTATAGACTCTGCAGAGTTCCAGTGAGATGGATGTGAGGATTAGCAACATTATCCTAGGTAGGAGTGAAAGGAAACAGGGTGGTCATTATGGGGGACTTTAACTTCCCCAACATTGATTGGAAATGGTATAGCTCTAGTATGTCGGATGGATCAGTTTTTGTCCAATGTATACAGGAGGGTTTCCTGACGCAGTATGTCAAAGGGCCAACAAGAGGAGAGGCCACACTGGATCTGGTGCTTAGTAATGAACCAGGCCAGGTGTTTGATTTAGTTGTAGATGAGCACTTTGGAGAGAGTGACCATCATTCAGTTAGATTTAGTTTAGCAATGGAAAGGGATCGGTACATGACACAGGTCGAGTTATCGATGAGGTAAGGGTAATTATAATGCAATTAGGCAAGAATTAGGATGCATAGAATGGGGTAGCAAAGTACAGGGGATGCAGACAGTGGAAATGTGGAGCTGGTTTAAGGAACAGATACTGTGTGTCCTTGATAGTTGTGTCCCTGTCAGGCAGGGAGGAAGCGTTAAGGTAAGGGAACCGTGGTTTACTACAGAAATTGCATCTCTTGTTAAGCGGATGAAAAGAGGTTTATATGTTGATGAGGCAAGATGGTACAGATGAGGCGATGGAGAGTTACAGATCAGCTCGGAAGGATTTAAAGAGAGAGTTAAGAAGAGCAAAGAGAGGACACGAGCAGTCTTTAGCAAATAGAATAAAGGAGAGCCCTAAAGCTTTCTATAGGTATGTAGAATAAAAGGATGAGTAGGGTAGGAATAGGGCCAAAGACAGAAGTGAGAAGTTGAGTGTGGACCCCATAGAGATCGGAGAGTGCTAAATGAACATTTCTCATTGGTGTTTACTCAGGAAAAGGAGAATACTGTAGAGGAGAAAAATAAGGTAGAAAGGATTAGTTATGCACAGGTGTTATCAATTCTAGGAGGAGTGAAAGTAGACAAGTCCCCTGTGCCGGATGGGATTTATCCGACGATTCTCTAGGAAGCTAGGGAGGAGATAGCAGAGCCTTTGGCTTTAATATGAGTCATCATTGTCTACAGGTTTAGTACCAGAGGACTGGGGAATTACACATGTGCCCTTGTTCAAGAAGGGCAGCAGAGATGACCCAGCTAATTATAGACCAGTGCGCCTTACTTCTATTGTAGGAAAGGTTTTAGAAAGGATTATAAGAGATAAGATTTATGATCATCTAGCAAGCAACAATTTGATTTCAGATAGTCAACATGGTTTCGTCAAGGGCAGGCCGTGTCTCACAAACCTCATTGTGTTTTTTGAGAAGGTGACCAAGCATGTAGATGAGGGTAGGGCAGTTGACGTGGTGTACATGGACTTCAGTAAAGTCTTTGATAAGGTTCTACGTGGCAGGCTGTTGGAGAAAATGCAGAGGCATGGAATTGAGGGTAATTTAGCAGTTTGGATTAGAAACTGGCTTTCTGGAAGAAGACAGCGAGTGGTGGTTGATGGGATATATTCAGCCTGGAGTCCGGTTACTAGTGGTGTTCCACAAGGATCTGTTTTGGGACCACTGCTGTTTGTCATTTTTATAAATGACTTAGACGCAGGCATTAATGGATGGATTAGTAAATTTGCAGGCGACACTAAAGTCGGTGGAGTAGTGGACAGTTTGCAGAATGTTACAGATTGCAGGGGGACTTGGATAAATGCAGAATTGGGCTGAGAGGTGGCAAATGGAGTTCAATGCAGCTAAATGTGAGGTGATGCACTTTGGGAAGAATAACAGGATGGCAGAGTACTTGGTCAATGGAAAGATTCTTGGTATTGTGGATGTGCAGAGGGATCTTGAAATCCATATGCATAGCTCCCTGAAAGTTGCCACCTAGGTGGATAGTGCTGTTTCATTGGTAAAGGGGCGGAGTTCCAGAACTGCAATATCATGTTGCAACTGTACAAAACTCTGGTGCGGCCACAGTTGGAATATTGTGTACAGTTCTGGTCTCCTCATGACAAAATGGATGTGGAAACATTGGAAAAGTTGCAGGGTAGATTTACCAGGATGTTGCCTGGTCTGGAGGGAAGCTCTTATGCGGAAAGGCTGAGAGACTTGGGTCTTTTCTCATTGGAAAGGCGGCGGCTAAGGGGGGATTTGATAGAGACATACAAGATGATCAGAGGATTAGGTAGGGTAGACAGTGAAAGACTTTTTCCTAGGATGATGATGTCAGCTTGTACAAAGGGACTTAACTACAAATTGAGGAGTGATAGATTTAAGACTGATGTCAAAGGCAAGTTCTTTACACAGAGTGGTAAAGGCGGGGAATGCCCTGCCTGCTGAGGTAATCAACTCAGCCACATTAGGGAGATTTAAACAATCCTTAGACAAACTCAAGGATGATGATGGGATAGTGTAGGGGGACAAGCTGAGAAAAGTCCACAGGTCAGCGCAACATTGAGGGCCGAAGGGCCTGTTCTGTATTGTTCTATGTTGGAATATAAAAGCACTGTTGTGCTGCTGAGGTTTTATAAAGCTCTGGTTAGGCCCCATTTGGAGTACTGGATCCAGTTTTGGTCCCCACACCTCAGGAAGGACATACTGGCACTGGAGCGTGTCCAGCGGAGATTCACACGGATGATCCCTGGAATGGTAGGTCTAACATACTAGGAATGGCTGAGGATCCTGGGATTGTATTCAGGGGAGATCTATTAGAAACTTACAAGATAATACATGGCTTGGAAAGGGTGAGCGCTAAGAAATTGTTTCCGTTAGGCGAGGAGACTAGGACCCGTGGACACAGCCTGAGAATTAGAGGGGGTCAATTCAGAACAGAAATGCGGAGACATTTCTTCAGCCAGAGAGTGGGTGGGCCTGTGGAATTCATTGCTGCAGAGTGCAGTGGAGGCCGGGATGCTAAATGTCTTCAAGGCAGAGATTGAGAATTCCTTGTGACATCAAGAATTTAAGGGCTACGGGGAGAATGCGGGTAAGTGGAGTTGAAATGCCCATCAGCCATAATTGAATGGCGGAGTGGACTCGGGCCGAATGGCCTTACTTCCACTCCTATGTCTTATGGTCTTATGTTCTATTTAAGACCATTAGTAAGCGTCTTGATTCATAAGGGGATCAAAGGTTATGTGATGAAGGTCAGGAGGATAGCGAAGCAGACTGAATGAGCTGATTGAGTAAAAAGTGAGGTCTGCAGATGCTGGAGATCAGAGCTGAAAATGTGTTACTGGTTAAAGCGCAGCAGGTCAGGCAGCATCCAAGGAATGATGCTGCCTGACCTGATGAGCTGATTGCCTAGTTTGTTCCCTATATCTTGCGTCTTATGATCTTTGGTCTAAAAGTTTGCTATGCAAAAGCTCATGATGTTTTGGATGGTTGTTAACATGGAAAGAGAGTAGGCTAACAAAGATGCAGGTGGTCATGTAATGGTAATCCGGGGGGGGTGAAAGTAATTGTGGGGACATGGATTCAAATCCACCATAGCAGTTGATGGAATTTGTGATGATGCTATCCCTTTAACAAGGTTATTTTGACCTTGTTTATTTCAAAGGGGTCCTAAAGACAGAGTGCCGAAATGTCTGGAAGAGGCTACTTTAAACAATGGCAGAGGAGTAGCCAGTTCTCCCAGTTCAGGTTCAGGGTTTTTTTCTAGTTTGGTTTGGTTTAGCGAGCAGTCAGAACCTGCTGGTAGCAGAGAAGCTCTTACAGTGCGAAGGGGTTCCATGCTTCATCAGATGTTTCTTGCCTGCCTCTCTGACATCTCTGTTGCCTCTCAGAACCTATGTTTGAATTTATCTTTTGCCATGGGATGTTGCAGGGATTGGAACCGTTCCGTAGTTAATTTGCTGTATCGAGTCAGTTGGGTTTTCAAATAGTCAAGTTATTCTAAATTCTGTTTCCTTTTGTTCATATTGTGTAAATAAGTTCTGTTTTGCTGCAAGCCGAGTGGTTTGACCAGCTGCATCACTCCTGGAATACTCACTTTATATCTGCCTTTAAAAGAAGAAAAAGTTAGGATCTGGGCTACCTTAAAATGTTCTGAGGGGGTCTGGCCTCATCCATAGCAAATTCAATTCAGTTCATAAATTTGGAATTGAAAGCTAGTCTCAGTATTACTGCCATGAAATGATCATGGATTGTCACAAATATCCAATTGTAAGGAAGTCTACCAACTTTAGCCAGTTTGGCCTAGAGCAATGCAAAACTCACATCTGAAATGACCTAGCAAGCCAGTTCAAGGGCACTTAGGGATGGACCACAAGTGTAAGTCTCTTCAGTGACTCCGTATAGAACAGTACAGCATGTGGCCCTTTCACCCACTATATCTGATGTTGTTCCAAACTAATCCCATCTGCCTACACCTGGTCTATATCACTCTATTCTTTGTCTGTGTGTCTGTCTAAATGCCTCTTAAAAGTTGTTGTTATAGCTGCTTCTACCACTTCCCCAAGCGGCGCATTCCAGGAACCTACCATCTCTGCGTAAAACAAAAAAAAAATTCTCTCCAGTCTCCTTTCAACATCCCCCTTCTCATCTTAAACCTCATCTTATCCACCCCATCCATGCCTTTACATGCTTGTGTGAGATCACCCTCAGCCCCTGGCACTCAAACAAAAACAATCCCAGTTTGTTCTTATAGCTAATCCACTCCAATCCAGGCAACATCCAGGTAAACCTCTTCTGCTCACTCTCCAAAGCCTTTGCATCCTTACTGTAGTGTGATGACCAAAACTGCATACTGTACTCCAAACGTGGCCTAAGTAAAGGTTTATCCATCTGCAACATGAATGACCAACTTTTATACTCCGTGCCCTGACCAATATAGGCAACATGACCTTATTCACTTGTCTTGCTACTTTCAAGGAGTTATGGATTTACATTCCAAGATCCCTTTATACATTACAACTCCAAAGGTTTCTGCCATTTACTGTGTACATCCCTCTTACATTTGACCTCCCAAAATGCATCACCTCACTTGTCTGGAATAAACTCCATTTGCAGTTCCTCCACTCAACTTTCCAACTGATTTATGTCCTTTGATAGCCTCCTTCACTATCCACAAGCCCACCAATTTTTGTTTACAGACTTAGCAATCATTTTCATCCAAATCTTAATAAATAGTGTAAGCAACAGAGGTCCAAGCACTGACCCTTGCGAAATTACTGGTCATAGGCCTCTGGTCAGAAAATCAGCCCTCCACAATTGCCTTCAATTTGTTTCCAAAATACTCAGCCACTGAAACTTCGACCACCTGACCAGGCTCATTCCACAGAACAAGATCTAATACTGCACTTCCTTAGTTGGACTAACTACATGCTGTTTCAAGAAGCTCTCCTGGATGCACTTAACATAATCTATCTCATCCAAGCTCCTAGCACTTCGGGGGTACCAGTGACCTGTTGTTTTTACATCTTTCATAATCTGCCTACATAATTGTCTCTCTATCTCACTGGTTATTGGGTCTTTGATTGTATAACCCATTGATAGTGATTGCACCTTTCTTATTCCCGACTTCTACCCAAACGACCTCACTGGATGAAGCCTTTTAGATGTCTTCTCTTAGTACAGCTGTGACATTCTCCTTACAGGTCATAGAGATGTGCAGCATGGAAACAGATCCTTTGGTCCAACTCGTCCGTGCTGACCAGATATCCTAACCTAAACTAGTGCCATTTGCCAGCACTGTGACCATGTCCCCCTCAAGCCTTCCTATTCATATACCTATCCAGATGTCTTTTTAAGGTTTTAATTGTACCAGCCTCCACCACTTCCTCCAGCAGCTCATTCCATACACACAGTACCCTTTGCACCCGTGTTGTGAGCTCTCCCTCCCAAGTTCCTCTCAGGCAGCTGTGAATTTCACTGTTTATGAACTTTTCCTAGGTGCGCTCCAATATCCAAATGTACTCAAAAAGCGCATTCTCCTATAATGCGCATTTCATTAATGCGATTGGTGAATTGGGAAAGGTTTTTTTATGAAATGTGAGCACTCATTGGCTATTACATTGGAGATCACAAATGGAAGAACTTAAGATGGAGCCGCTTCTAAGTATGTGGATAGAAAATCAATTGAAAAAGCAATCTGCGACCACCTTTGTCACCGAAAAAACAGAAAGCTTTGTCAATTTATGAAGACCTAAGGAAAAAAGCCAAAAATCCTGCAGATGTGCCTGCCTTCAAATGCCAGTAGTAGCCAATTTGCTAGGTTTAAGAACTGCTATGCTTTTCATAACATGAAGTTATGTGGCAAAACTGCCAGTGCAGACGAAGAGCGAGTTCTGTCATTTCTTCCCGTGGTGAAAAAATGGATTGAGGAAGAAATCAAATCTTTAATTTGGACAAGACTAGTTTATACTGGAAGCAAACGCCATCCAGAACCTACATTTCTAAGAATGAAGCACAAGCACCATGTTTTAAGGTCGCAAAGGATTATATGACTGTGCTGTTGGGTGCCAATATTAGTGAAAACTTAAATCTTACGCCTGCATTGGTTTACCACTCTACCAACCCACGAGCCAGGTCAAGCGAAAGAGGTTGGGTGATGGGGCAAATATTTTTTTCAACTTTATTGTTGATGTTTTCGAGGATGTTTTTAGAAATTATTGCAGGAGAAAAATCCTGGATTTTGAGATTCTTCTCATTCTGGACAACGCACCCAAGCCATCCTCCCAATTGGTCAACTTTCTGAAAATATCAAAGTGATGTTTCTACCTCCGAACGCAACCTCTGTCATTCAGCCCATGGACCAGGGCACATTAACAGCCTTTAAAGCTGATTATTTAAGGCACACCTTCAGGAAACTGATTGCAGCTACTGAGGGGTTTAATGAGGGGTTTAATTTTGAAAGAGCCTTAACATTAAGAATCCTTTGACATCATTGTGGAGGCCTAAGGTGCTATCAGGAAGGACTGCTTGCATGCAGTTTGGTGTAAGCTTTTCCCAGATTTTTTTCATGATTTTAAAGGCATTGACCTGTCAGTGCTTCCAGCAATCAAAGGACACTGTGTCACTCTTGTAAAGCAAGTTGGATTTGAAGAAGTGGAGACAGAGGATGTCAATGAGTTGCTTTTGTCCCATTGCGAAGACCTCTGAACAGTTGACTTACAAAACTTGTTGCTTTGGGGGGAGTTTGAAGGTCAAGATGAAGACAGTTAAGTCCAGGATGCAGCACCACAGAATTTACCACTTTTCTTTTGTCTTCTGACCTGAGGGAAGTTGAAAAGCTGCGGCAGCTCTTAGAAAACAATGACTACAATGAAGAAAGCAGCGGGATAGCGACTCATGGCATGAAGTCTTATCTGGCACCCGATGAACAGCTTCTTTATGAAATGACAAAATAGCAACAACTAAATGCCCTTTTTAAGCCTACCCCAAAGAAACAATTTGGGCACAATAAGCCATCCATTCTGGATTAAATATTTTCTTTCGTCATAACCCGACACCCAGAACTGCACCTGAAAGTAATGATGATGATGTTGGTGATGATCCTGCACCCATCTTAATACAGTTCTTTACTATAGCTCAGCAAACTCCGAAACCCCTTAAAATGCTAAATTTACTGTATTAGTTCACTAAAATATGATTTAAAAATTTACTTAGACTGTTCTATCATTTATGTTGGGCTAATTATTATTTTTGTTTAGATTTTTACTGATATATTGCTGGTCTGCCCCAACCCTGTTTTTCCAAATTATTTCTATTGCTCGATTTTCTATAACATAAGTTTGCATGGGAATGCAACTACCGTGTTATAGCAGAACAGGGTAAAATTGATAATGCAACTTCCCCACCCCTTGTGCATTGCTGTCTATCCCGGCTGACACATCTAAACTCTGGAACATTGAGCTGCCAGTCCTGCCATTCTCTCAACCAAGTTTCTGTAATGGCAACAACATAGTTCCATGTACTAATCAAGGCTCTCTGCTCCTCTGTCGTCCCTGTTATGCACCTTTTATTAAATAGACTTTAGATCTCCAATCCAGCTGTGTTCATTAAGCCTGTTCTTCTTATTAGAGGAGAAAGTGAGGACTGGAGATCAGAGTTGAAAATGTGTTGCTGGAAAAGTGCAGCAGTTCAGGTAGCATCCAAGGAGCAGGAGAATCGACGTTTTGGGCATGAGCCCTTCTTCAGGAGAGAGGAAAGTGTCCAGCAGCCCTGCTGGACATACTTTCCTCACTCGTGAAGAAGGGCTTATGCCCAAAATGTCAATTCTCCTGCTCTTTGGATGCTGCCTGACCTGCTGTGCTTTTCCAGCAACACATTTTCACTTCTTATTAGACTTGCTTGACTTAACCATTGCTTTCTGCTCAATCAATCCACATGCTGACCTACTGCTGTATTTCTCACACCCTTTCATGAAGGGTCATAGAGTCAGAAGTAGAGTCAGAAGTAGAGTCGTAAGTAGATAGGATACTGAAGAAGGCTTTCCTTTATTGGTCAGATCATAGGAGTTGGAAGGTTATGTTGCAGCTGTACAGGACATTAGTTAGGTCACTTTTGGAAATTGTGTGCAATTCTGGTCTGCTTCCTTTCAGAAGGATGTTGTGAAACTTGAAAGGGTTCAGAAAAAATTTACAAGGATGTTGCTGGGTATGGAAGGCTTGAGATATAAAGAAAGGCTGGGACTTTTTTCCCACTGGTACCTAAGAAGTTGAGAGGTGACCTTGTAGAGGTTAATAAAATCATGAAAGGTGTTGATAAGATTAATGATAGGTGTCTTTCCCCTAGGATGGAGGATTTTAAGTCTAGGGGGCATATTTTACAGTGAGAGGAAAAAGATTTTTAGAAAGAGCAATTTGTTTTCACAGAGAGGGGTTTGCATGTGGAATGAATTTCCTGAGGAAGTGGTGGATGCAGACACAGTTACAGTGTGTAAAAGACATTTAGATAAGTACATGAATAGAAATGGTTGGAGGTATTTGGGCCCGACGCAGACAGGTGGGACTAGTTTAATTTGGGATTATGTTCAGCATGGACTGGTTGAACCAAAGAATCTGTTTCCTGACTGTATGACATTGAAACCAAAAAGATTAATGAGTGCAGAGTGATAGACGTTGTCAACTTGGACTTTAGTCGAGCCTTTGACAAGGTTGCGCCTGGTAGACCAGTTAGTAAAGTTGGATCACATGGGATTCAGGAGCAAGTGAGAACTGCAGGTGCTGGAGATCAGAGTCGAAAAGTGTGGTGCTGGAAAAAGCATAACAGTTCGAGCAGGAGAATTGGCATTTTGGCCATAAGCCCTTCATCAGAAATGTGGGTTTGTCATTTATAGGATTCAGAGAGAGTACGCCAATTAGATACAAAATCGGCTCTACAGTAGGATACGTGGCGATGTAAAAGGATTGTTTTTCAGAGTGGAGGCCTGTGACCAGCAGTGTTCCACGGGGATGGCTGCTGGGTCCACTGTTGTTTGTCATTTAGATGAGAATTTAGGAGGCAAGGTCAGTAAGTTTGTGGATGACACCAAAATTGGTGGTATAGTTGACAGTGAAGAAGATAATCTAAGATTACAAAAGGATCTTGATCAGTTGGACTATTGAGAGGCAGATGGAGTTTAATTTGGATAAATGCAAGGTATTGTATTTTGGTGAATCAAACGAGGACAGTTAATGGTAGGTCCCTGAGTAATTTTGTCAGATAGAATGAGGGATTTTTTGAATGTTGTATCACAGGTAGACATGGGTTAAGAAGGCCTTTAGCACGCTTGCCTTCATTGCTCAGACCTTTGAGTGTAGAGTGGGATGTCATGTTGAGGTTGTACAGGATGTTATGAGACCACTTTTGAAGTACTGTGAAAAGTTCTGGTTGCCCTGCTATAGGAACGATATTATTAAATTGTAGGATGTTTTAAAAAGTTTTACCAGGTTGTTGCCAGGAATGGAATGTTTCAAGTTATAGGCTGGGAGGTTTTTCATGGAACATAGGGTGACCTTGTAGAGGTTTATAAAATCACAAGGGGCATAGATTAGGTGAATAGCAAAGACCTTTTCCCTCGAATGGAGCATATTTTTCAGGTGAGAGGAGAAAGATTTAAAAGGGACTCGAGCAACTTTTTCACACAGGATGATTTGTATGTGGATTGAACTGCCAGAGGAAGTGGTACATGCAAGTACAGTTACAGCATTTAAAATACATTTGGATAGGTGCATGAACAGGAAAGGTTTGGAGGGATATCGGCCAAATGCAGGTAAATGGGACTTGTTTAGTTTGGTAACTTTGCCAGCATGGACGGATTGGACTGCAGGGTCTGTTTCAGTGCTGTATGATTCTATGACTGACCTTCCTCAAATCAAGGGACTTTTGGAAAAATAAAACCAATGCATCACTGTTTAAGAAGAGTGGTAAAGACAAGCCAGGGAACTATAGACCAGTGAGCCTAACCTCAGTGGTAGGCAAGTTGTTAGAGGGAATCCTGAGGGACAGCATGTACATGTATTTGGAAAGGCAAGGACTGATTAGGGATAGTCTCACAAATTTGATTGTGTTTTTTGAAGAAGTAACAAAGAAGATTGATGAGGACAGAGCAGTAGATGTGACCTATATGGACTTCAGTAAGGCATTCAACAAGGTGTCCCGTGGGAGACTGATTAGCAAGGTTAGATCTCATGGAATACAGGGAGAACTAGTCATTTGGATACAGAACTGGCTCAAAGGTAGAAGACAGAGGGTGGTGGTGGAGGGTTGTTTTTCAGACTGGAGGCCCGTGACCAGTGGAGTGCCACAAGAATTGCTGCTGGGCCCTCTACTTTTTGTCATTTACATAAATGATTTGGATGCCAGCATAAGAGGTACAGTTAGTAAGTTTGCAGATGACACCAAAATTGGAGGTATAGTGGACAGCGAAGAGGGTTACCTCAGATTGCAACAGGACCTGGACCAGATGGGCCAATGGGCTGAGAAATGGCAGATGGAGTTTAATTCAGATAAATGCAAGGTGCTGCATTTTGTGAAAGCAAATCTTAGTAGGACTTATACACTTAATGGTAAAGTCCTAGGGAGTGTTGCTGAACAAAGAGACCTTGGAGTGCAGGTTCATAGCTTCTTGAAAATGGAGTCGCAGGTATATAGGATAGTGAAGGAGGCATTTGGTATGCTTTTCTTTATTGGTCAGAGTATTGAGTACAGGAGTTGGGAAGTCATGATGTGGCTGTACAGGACATCGATTAGGCCACTGTTGGAATATTGTATGCAATTCTGGTCTCCTTTCTATCAGAAGGATGTTGTGAAACTTGAAAGGGTTCAGAAAAGATTTACAAGGATGTTGTCAGGGTTGATGGATCTGAGCTACAGGGAGAGGCTGAACAGGCTGGGGCTGTTTTTCCTGGAGTGTCAGAGGCTGAGGGGTGACCTTATAGAGGTTTACAAAATTATGAGGGGCATAGATAGGATAAATAGGCAAAGTCTTTTTCCTGGGATCAGGGAATCCAGAACTAGAGGGCATAGGTTTAGGGTGAGAGGGGAAAGATATAAAAGAGACCTAAGGGGCAACCTTTTCACACAGAGGGTGGTATGTGTATGGAATGAGCTGCCAGAGGAAGTGGTGGAGGCTGGTACAATTGCAACATTTAAGAGGCATTTGGATGGGTATATGAATAGGAAGGGTTTGGAGGGATATGGACCAGGTGCTGGGGGGTGGGACTAGATTGGGTTGGGATATCTGGTCGGCATGGATGGGTTGGACCGAAGGGTCTGTTTCTATGCTGTACATCTCTATGACTCTATAACTATCCATTTTGTTCAAGGTTCTCAGATGAAGACTCGAGGAGAACTTGTCAGCCTGCTGTCACAACAATTTACTCAGTCCCACTTTCCTCATTATTCTAAGTTGTTTGAGTTTTTCCTTCTGTCCCTTCCATTTCCCTGATTTTTATGTATTCCTGGGTTGTTATTTATATCCTTTACAGTGAAAACCAATGCAAAATACATGTTCCATTCATCTGTCATCTCCTTAGTTGAAGTTATTAATTCACCAGGTCAGTTTCTATAAAACCAGCATTCACCTGAACTTTTCACCTTGCCAGATATCTTTGGAAACTCCTTGCAACCTACTTTTGTTTTTCTAGCTAGCTAGCTTTCTTACGCTAATTTTTCTTTCTGTATTAATCTTTTGGTCATTGTTGTTTAATTTTAATACTATCTTTACATTATTATTTAACCGTGGTGATGGATCTTCCCTTTGGTATTCTTTTTGAGTTGAATTCTGTGTGTATTGAAATATCAGTCACTGCATCTGTGTTGATCTTTTAATTTTCAGGTTCACTGTCACTCTGCTCCTGTCTCATCATCTTGCCCTTGTTTAAATTTAAAATACTACACTTGGATCCACTACACTATCTCTTAAATCAAATGTACAATTCACTTGTACAATAATTGCTGTTACCCAAAAGTGCAGTCACTGAGGCCATCAGTTTATCCTATTTTGTTGCAGAATACCAAATCTAATGTAGCTTAAGCAAACTACAACAGTAACAGGTTGGAAGATTGGGAAGCTTTCATATGTAAACAAAGAGATACTTTTAAAAAAACAAATAAGAGGAGCGAAAGTAAATTATGAAAGAAAACCTGCACAAAATATCAAAAAGGATAGCAAAAGCTTCTCTAGGTTTACAAAAGGGAAGATTAGATTAGATTAGATTCCCTACAGTATGGAAACAGGCCCTTCGGCCCAACCAGCCCACACCAACCCTCCAAAGATTTAAACCACCCGGTTCCATTTTGCTCTGACTAGTGTACCTAACACTATGGGCAATTTAGCATGGCCAGTTCACCTGACCTGCACATCTTTGGACTGTGGGAGGAAATCGGAGCACCTGGAGGAAAACCACACAGATATGGGGAGAATGTGTGTGGAGTTTGCACAGTCTCCCGAGGTTGAAATCGAACCTGGGACCCTGGCACTGTGAGGCAGCAGTGCTAACCACTATGCCATTGAATGTAATGCCCTTATTCAAAAAGAGAGGGAGGCAATATGTGGGAAATTATAGACCAGCTAGTTTAACATCTGTTGGGAAAATGATACAATCAATTATCAAGGAAGCAATCTTGGAAAGTCAAAACACTATTTGTTAGAGTCAGCATGGAGTTTATGAAGGATAAATCATGTTTGATTCATTTGCTAGAGTCCTTTGAAGATATGACAAGCAAAGTGGACAATGGGGATGCTGTAAATGTAACCTATCTGGACTTCCGGAAAGTGTTCGATAAGGTGCCACACTAAAAGTTAACACTCAAAGTTGCATCGTATGGAATTAGGGGTAATTTGTTAGCTTGGAGAAGTGACTGGCTGATGGACAGAAGACAGAGTTGGGATAGATGGTTTTTTTTCTGGATGGCAAGAAGTAACTAGTGGGGTGCCACAGCGTCCAGTCCTTGGACCCCAGCTATTCACAATCTACATTAACGACTTGGATCAGGGATAGAAGACTCACAGCCAAATTTGCAGATGACACAAAAAATAGGTGGGACGGTAAATTGTAATGAGGAAATAAGAAGCTTACAAATGGATATAGGTAGGTAAGGAGAGTGGGCCTAAATGTGGGAGAGGGAGTTTAACATGGATAAGTGTGAGGTCATGCATTTTGGTCGAAAAATGGGAAGGTGACCTATTGTCTAAATTGGGAGAGACTCAGCTTCCTACAGTACAGAGGATCATTTATCAGTCTCCGAAAATTGTCATGCAGGTACAGCAGATAATAAAGTGGATTTAATGTTGGCTTTTTATTGCTAAAGGATTAGAATATAAAGGTAAGGAAATATTGTTGCAATTGTACAAGGTACAGGAAGAATAGAGGCATGGACTATTTTCTAAATGGGGAGAAAATTTTGAAATCTGAAGTGCAAAGATACCTGAGTCCCAGTCCAGGTTTCTTCAGGTAAACTTGCAGGTTGAGTCGGTAGTTAGGAAGGCATATACAATGTTGTCATTCCTATCAAAAGGATGAGAATATAAAAGCAGAGCTATACTTCTGAGGCTTTATAAATCTCTAGTCAGACCACATTTTGAGTATTGTATGCAGTTTTGGGCCCTGTATCTCAGGAAGGATGTACTGGCCCTGGAGCGTGTTCAGAGGAGGTTCACGAGAATGGTCCCAGGAATGAAAAGCTTAACTTACGAGGAATGTTTGCAGATTCTGGGTCTATACGCGACGGAGTTTAGAATGATATGGGGGGATCTAATTGAAACTTCCAGAAACCGGAACAGCCTGGACAGAGTGGATTTAGGGAAGATGATTCCATTGGCAGGAGAGGCAAGGACCCGAGGGCACAGCCTTAGAATAAAGGGAAGACCATTTAGATTTGAGATAAGGAGAAATATCATCAGCCAGAGATCTATGGAATTCATTGCCACAGAAGGCCAGGTCTTTGAGTATATTTAAAACAGAAATAGATAAGTTCTTGATTGCCAAGGAAATCAAAAGTTACAGGGAAAAAGCAGGAAAATGAGCTTAAAAAACCTATCAGCCATGATTGAATAGCAGAGCAGGCTCAATGGGTTGAATGAGTTGAAAAATGTGGTGCTAGAAAACACAGCAGGCCAGGCAGCATCCGAGGAGCAAGAGAATCGACGTTTTGTACATAAGGGCTTATGCCCGAAACGTCGATTCTCCTGCTCCTGGGATGCTGCCTGGCCTGCTGTGTTTTTCCAGCACCACATTTTTCAACTCTGGTACTCCAGCGTCTGCGGGCCTCACTTTCTCCTCAATGGGTTGAATGGCCTAATTTCTGCTCCTGTGTCTTATGGCATTGGTGAAACCTGGAATATTGTGCACCATTTTAGTTCACTTATTTAAGGAAAGATGCCGTGGCATTGGAGGCAGTTCCGAGGAGGTTCACTAGATTGATCCCAGAGATGATGGTTTGTTGTATGAAGAGAGATTGAAAGTTAAGGCCTATGCTCTGGAATTTGGAAGAATGAGGGGAGATCAAATTGAGGTATTCAAGATGAATAAAGATATAAATATAAATAAAATAAACATGGAGCTGATGCTTCCTCTTGTGGGGCATTCTTGGGCAAGAGATCATTGTTTTAAATTTGCTACCCCTTATCCTAAGACAGAGTTGAGAAACTACTTCCCCCAAAGGATTGTGAATCTATGGAATTCACTAACCCCAAATACAGCGGATGATGGGACAATGAGTAAATTTGAGGAGGAGTTAGACAGATGTTTAATTGGTGATAGGTTGAAGGGTTATGGGGAGAAGACAGGAAAATGAGTCTGAAGAGCATATCAGCCATGATCGAATGGCAGGGCAGACTAGATGGGCCAAATGGCCTAATTCTGCTCCTATATCTTACAAAAGAAATTGCTGGCGAAACTCAGCAAGTCTGATAGCATCTATGGAGAAATAACAGAGCTTACGTTTCATGTCCTTTGACCCTTCATCAGTACTAGTATAGCTTAGTCTCTGTCGATAAATGTGGCACTGGAAAAGCACAGCAGGTCAGGCAGCATCTGAGGACAGGAGCATCGACATTTTGGGCATAAGCCCTTAATCAGGAATGTGAGAGGGGGAAGAGGGCTGAAAGATAAATAGGAGAGTGGGGATGGGGCTGGGGGGAAGGTACCAGGGAAGATGGTAGGTCGGCGCAGGTGGGAGTTGATGGTGATAGGTCAGGGGGGAGGGTTGAGCAGATATGTGGGAATGAAGATGGACGGGTAGGACAGTTCAAGAGAGCAGTGTTGGAGGGTTGGATCTGGGATGGAATGTTGGAGTGAGGTGGTAAGCGAGGCGATGACTTCACCAGTTTTGTCAATGTTGACAGTGTGTGGTTGGAGGGCCCCAAGGTGGAAAATGAGGCATTATTCCTCCAGGTGTCGGATGGGTTGGAGTTGGTGATGGAGGAGGCCCAGGATTTGCTAGTCCCTGGCATGGGATGCGAGGAGGAGTTAGATTAGATTACTTACAGTGTGGAAACAGGCCCTTCGACCCAACAAGTCCACACCGACCCGCCGAGGCGCAACCCACCCATACATTTACCCCTTACCTAACACTACGGGCAATTTAGCATAGCCAATTCACCTGACCCGCACATCTTTGGACTGTGGGAGGAAACCGGAGCACCCAGAGGAAACCCACGCAGACTCCACACAGTCAGTCACCTGAGTCAGGAATTGAACCCGGGTCTCAGGCGCTGTGAGGCAGCAGTGCTAACCACTGTGCCGCCCACGAGTTGAAGCGGTCAGCCACAGGGCAGTGGGCTTGTTTGGTGCGTGTGTCCCACAGATGTTCCCTGAAACATTCCCCAAGTTACTCTCTGGTCAGCTCTGGAAACATGCTGTTCTGTGACAGTATCCCAAAAACATTCTGCTTCAGCTAATCTAACTTTGCCCATTTTCTAATCTATTTGTAAATTAAAATCCTCCATGATTATTGCCATTCATTTCTAATAACCTCCCATTATTTCATGCTCTAATAAAAGTGAAATATTATGGCTGTTGGAAATCTCAAACAAGCATGCTGAGTTCTGTAAGAAGTCAGACTGTCTTCACAGAGACACTGCCAGAACTGCTTATTTTCTTCATTTAATGTAATAGGTTATATGAACTACCCTGAAATCTGTTGGAACTTGGAACTGTTCAAATCTAGAGAATCATGAAAGATTTCCAACTATGTATTCACTGTTTCTAAAGTAGACTACAGAGGAACCTCGATTATCTGAAAGACACAGGCAGGGAATATTTCATTCGGTTAATCACAGCTGAATAACATAGTTCAGCCAAGCATCGGGACCTTGCGATCTTGCCAGATAATCCGATATTTGGATAATCGAGGTTCCTCTGTATTTCTAGGGCTATTCCTTAAATTCTGTAGAAAAAAGATTTCAGTCCCTGGGGATTTATTGACCTTTTAATCCCATCAATTTCCCAAAATCATTTCCCTACTAATACTGATTTCCTTCATTTCCTATCTCACTAGACCATGTGTTGCCCAATATTTTTGGGACATTATTTGAGTCTTTGTTTGAAGACTCATCTGCCATCTTATGCTCCCCATTAAACATTTGCTTGTTTCTGACTCTAAGGGACTTTCAAAGATTGAGAGGTGAAAGCAGATTAGATTCCATACAGTGTGGAAACAAGCCCTTTGGCCCAACCAGTCCACACCGACCCTCCGAAGAGTAACCCACCCAGACCCATCTTCTGACTAATGCGCCTAACATTATGGGCACTTTAGCATGGCCAGTTCACCTGAACTGCACATCTTTTGAATTGTGGAGGAAACCCACGGAGACACAGGGAGAATGTGCAAACTCCACACAGACAGTCGCCCGAGGCTGGAATCAAACCTGGGACCCTGGTGCTGTGAGGCAGCAGTGCTAACCACTGAGCCACCATGCTGCCGTGAGCTCTTTGAACATTACAAAATTCCTACAGGGTGTGACAGGCTGGATGTAAATAAAACAAAATACTGCAGATGGTGGAAATGTGCAATAAAAAGAAAATTCTAGAGAAACTCTTAAGTCTGGCAGCATCTCCAAAGAGAGAAACAGTTAATGTTTCAAGTCATTGTAGCCTCTGAACGTTGAGTTTATTTCCCTCTCTCAGATACTGTCAGACCTGCTGAGTTTCATACACTGAACATAGATGGAATGTTTTCTCTGACTGATGAAGGGCTTATGCTCGAAACGTCGAATTCTCTATTCCTGAGATGCTGCCTGGCCTGCTGTGCTTTGACCAGCAACACATTTGCAGCTGTGATCTCCAGCATCTGCAGACCTCATTTTTTACTCTAGAACCAGGGGCTATAATTCTTGAATAAGAGGTAGGCCATTTAAGGCTGAGATGATGAGTAATTGCTTCACTCAGATGGTGGTGATTCTTTGGAATTCTGTATACCAGAATTCTGTAAGCTCAGTCAATGATTAGATACAAGACAGAAATCAAGAGGTTTCTGAACACTAATGATGTTGAGGGACATGGAGATTGTGCGGTAAATCGGTGTTGAAATAGAAAATCAGCATGACCTAATTGAATGGTGGGCAAGAATGTTGGGCTGAGTGGCCTATGGTAGTTATATTTTTTTAAGACGTAGGTGGTGTGGAGTGGAGTCCAGAGGTCAGTATTGGAACCCTTACCCCATGTGAGACATATATATTGATGATCTAGTTCTTGGTGTGCAGGTAACCGTTCAGAGTTTGTGAATAAAACAAAATTTGAAGTATTGTAAACTGAGCAGAACTCCAAAAGGACAGGGACAAGTTGGAGTGAGTGAATAGGCGACAGATAAACTAGGACTTTAGATTATAGAAGACTGAGGGAGAAACTTACAGAAGTGTATAAGATCATGAGAGGCACGGAAAGGGTGAATGCACTCAGTCTTTTCCCCAGGATTGGGGAATGGAGGATTAGTGGGCATCAGTTTAGGGTTAGAGGGGAAAGAATAAAAGGGAATCTGAGGGGCTACTGTTTTACACAGAGGGTGGTACCCATATGAAATGAGCTGCCAGCAGAAGTGGTCAAGGTTAATAACATTAATAACATTTAAAAGGCATTTAGACAAATACATTGACAGGAAAGATTTAGAAGGATATGGCGAAAATGAGGACTGCAGATGCTGGAGATCAGAGTCAAGATTAGAGTGGTACTGGAAAAGCACAGCAGGTCAGGCAGCATCTGAGGAGCAGGAGAATCGACGTTTCAGGCAGGAGCCCTCCGGGGTGGAGAGATAAATGGGAGGAGGGTGGGGCTGGGAGAAGGTGCAATAGGTGGATGGAGCAAATAGGTGGGAAAAAAGATTGGCAGGTAGGACAGGTCGTGAAAATGGTGCTGAGCTGGAAGGTTGGAACTGGGGTAAGGTGTGGGAGGGGAAATGAGGAAACTGGTGAAGTCCACATTGATGCCCTGGAGTTGAAGTGTTCTGAGGGGGAAGATGAGGCGTTCTTCCTCCAAGCATCGGGTGGTGAGGGAGGAGCAGTGGAGGAGGCCCAGAATTTGCATGTCATTGGCAGAGTGGGAGAGGGAGTTGAAATGTTCGGGCTAAAACTTGCCCTCCAGTCCAGGCAGCATCCTGGTAAATCTCCTCTGCACCCTCTCTAAAGCTTCCACATCCTTCCTATATTATGCTACCATTAAGCCATTGACACTCTTTTGTCCCTTTTAAGCTATAAACTCAACCTTTGCTGAAGGTCTGTTGTGCAGCACTCTATCAAATGCCTTTAAAAAGTCTCTCTACAGCATGTCAACAGCATTGCCCTTTATTAGAGCTAACATTTCCAATCCAGTGACCCTTCCTCAGAACTGGGTTAACTGATATCTCTCCACTGATGCTGCCAGACCTGTTGAGCTTTTCCAGCAATTTCTGTTTTTGTTTCTAAATTTCCGCATCCATCGTTCTTTTGGGTTTTATTTGCCCTTTATTAGCCTCCCCTGCTTCATAATATGTGATGCTTCAATCCTTATCTTTCTTTTTCAGATATAATGTTGCAGGTTTCCAAGACCACATAGGGCAAATGGATTCCATTTTATGAAAAGCTGCATTATTGTTGGTTCTCAAAATGAATAACTTCATATTTTTGATAAATTTCACATACCATGTATCTTTCCATTTAACTCCCCTTGAAGCGTGTGACTATCCTCGTTATTTGGAGTTGTGTGTTGCTGGAAAAGAACAGCCAGTCAGGCAGCATCTGAGTAGGAGGAGAGTCGACATTTGGGCATTAGCCCTTCATCAGGAATGCCTTAAACGTCAACACTCCTGCTCCTCAGATGCAGCCTGACCAACTGTGCTTTTCCAGCACCACACTCTTCAGTATCTGTAGTCCTCACTTTCTCTGGTCCTTGTTATTTATTATATTTCCAGATTTTGTGCCATCTGCAAATTTTACACTGCTCTGCATATCCATTCTTGTTGATTTTTCTTTCAGTTTAAAACACTGATGGAACATTTGGATCCCGATGAAGAGGATGAAGATGGGGAAGTGTCTGCCAGCACTGCAGCCCGTAATAAGGCAATCAACGCACTTCTCGGAGCAAGTAGCCCAAAAAACAATGCAGAAACCGATGATGAGGAGAGTGATGGAGAGGAGCGAACTGGTGGAGGCATTGCAGGGGTAAGGAATCGAACAGGAGTTGGTGTCATGGCCTATATTACGACAAAATTGATGTCCTTTTGAGTTCAATTTCTCCTCATTTGCCTTCCCCATCTGAATTAACTTGCATATAAAACTTATAATGTATTTAAAAACCATGATGCAGTTCTCCAAGTTCTTTGGAACTTGGATCTTCATCGCTCTAATTTAGAGGTTCAGCCATACCCCACTGTGTGCGACTGACCAATCCAAATTGCCACAGTGTCTCTCCACTGACCGTATTACAAGCTGAACTTTGATTTCAAACTTTTTCTCCAAAAGTGTCAAAGATTTTGATTAATTATGGGAATTTCATAAAGTGGCTCTTGGATTGTTTATTAGGAAGTCTAGCACGAAGTATTCATTTGACTTATTTGCACTTCATGCCCTTGGTAATAAATGGAGCTTCAGTTAATTGAGTAGGCAAGTGGAGTTGAATGTGGAAATCCTGAGAAGTTCTTCTCTTTGGCAAATGCAGAAAATTAAGTAAAGAGACAAAACCAAAAACTTCAACGCAGAGAGGACTGGTCTGGGTATCCTTGGAGGTGAATCCCACAAAATTAGCGCATAGATCAAATCTAAAAAGGAGTATTTGTCTTTAGTGCAAGATGGATGTGGCATAAAATGGATGTCTTTCCACAACTGCTCAGGGCATTGGTGAGGCTACATCTGAAATACTGGTTGAGTTTTGGTATCCTTATTTAATGATGGATACATATTTTTAATCAACCTATTGAGAGATGTTACTTTTTCTTTATTTCCACCTGTTAGTTTGTCTATACTGGGGAAGTTGCTGGAGTCAGTCATGAAGGAGCAGATAACTGAACACTGGGGAAAACAAAGCTCAATTCACCAGTGTCAGCACAGCTTCAAGAAGGGCGAGTCATATAGTCCTACAGCACAGGACAAGCCCTTTGACCCAAACTGGTCCATGCTGACCAAAATGTCCGTCAACACTAACCCCATTTCCCTGCACTTGGCCCATATCCTTCTAAACCTTTCCTGTCCATGTATTTGTCCACATGCCTTTTAAATGTTGTTTGATATTCCCGTCTCAACCACTTTCGCTGGCAGCTCATTCCATATGCGTACCACTGTCTGTGTTTAAAAAAAATTGCCCCTCAGGTTCCGTTTTATTCTTTCCCCTCTAACCTTAAACTGATGCCCTCTAGACCTCAATACCCCAACCCTGGGAAAAAGATTGAGTGCATTCAGTCTCATACTCTCTCTAAGGAAAAAAGGCCTAGCTTGTTTGACCATCTTCCTACACCTCAGACCCTTGAGTCCAGGCAACATTCTTGTAAATTTCTTCTGCACTTTGCCCAGTTTAATAACATTCTTCCTATAACATGGTGACCGAAATTGAACACAATTCGTGCTTGACAAATATATTGGAGTTCTTTAAGGATATAACCAGCCAAGTAGCTAATGGAATCCAGTGGATATGATATATCTAGACTTCCAGGAAGCAGTAAAGACTGATCCAGAAGGCCGAATCTCTGGCTTAAGGGTAGAATATTAGCTTGGATAGAGGATTGGCTGACTGATGGAAAGCAAAGGGCCAGATAAATGAATCCTTTTCTGATCTGTAACGAGTGTGGTGCTATAGAGTGAAACAGACCCTTCAGTTCACCTAGGCTATGTCAACCATAATCCCAAATTAAACTATTTCCCAACAGCCTACGCTTGGTCCACATCCATCTGAACGTTTCTTATTCATGTATTTATTTAAAAGACATTTGGATGTTGTAACTGTACCTGTATCCTCTGTACTCTAGAAGTTCATTTCAGACACTGACCACTCTCTCTTTTTAAAAAAAATTGCCCTTTGAGTCTTTTTAAAATCTTTCTCCACTCACCTTAAAAGTATGCCCCTAGTCTTGACATCCCACAGAGAGGGAAAAGTCACCTGCCATTCACCTTATCTGTATCCCTCTTGATTTTATAAACCTTTATAAAGTCACCCCTCAACCTCCTTCGCTCCAGTGGAAACAGGTCCCAGCCTATCCAGTAGTTCCTTATAACTCAAACCTTCCACTTCAGACAGCATCATTGTAAATATTTTCTGGACCCTCTCCAGCTAAATAACATCCTTCCTAAAACAGAGCGACTGAAATGGGACGTAGTACAAAGAGAACAACAAACAAAGAAAATTTACATCCCAGGAACAGGGCCTTCGGCCCTACAAGCCTGAGCCGATCAAAATCCACTGTCTAAACCTATCACCCAATTCCTAAGCATCTGTATCTCTCAGCTCCCCACCTACTCACACGTCTATCCAGATGCACTTTAAATGTATCTACCATGCCTGCCTCTACTACCTCTGGTGGCATCGTGTCCCAGACACCTACCTCCCTCTGTGTAAAGTACTTTCCATTAAACTTTTCACCTCTCACCTTGAACGCATGACCTCTCGTTATTGAATCCCTCACCCAGGGATGAAGCTTACCTCTCTCCACCCTGTCTATACCCTTTGTGATTGAATTGAATTCATTGTCACGTTTACTGAGGCACAGTGAAAAGCTTTGTATTACAAGGAATACAGGCAGATCACAGAGTTAAGTAGCAGAGATAAGTAAATAACAGGTAAACACCAAAAACAAAAACATAGGTACAGGTGATTTTGTCGACTTCAATCAGGTTCCTCCCCCCACCCCCTCACCATCTCCTTTTTTTCTAATGAAAACAATCCTAACCAACTCAATCTCTCTTACAACTAGCACTTCTCATCCCAGGCAACATCCTTGTAAACTTTCTCTGCACTCTCTCCAAAGCATTCACATCCTTTTGGTAATGTGGCGACCAGAACTGTACACAGTATTCTAAATACAGCCGAACCAAAGTCTTGTACAATTTTAACACGACTTACCAGCTCTTATATTCAATACCCCGTCTGATGAAAGCAAACATACCATATGCCGCCTTGACTACTCTATCCACCTGTGCAGCCACCTTCAGGGTACAATGGATCTGCACTCCCAGATCTATCTGTTCATCAACTTTTCCCAAGGTTCTTCCGTTTACAGTACAGTTCGCTCTAGAATTAGACTTTCCTAAATGCATCACCTCACATTTGTCTGGATTGAACTCCATCTGCCACTTTTCCACCCAACTCTCAAGTCTATCTATATTCTCCTGTATTTTTTGACAGTCTCCTATGCTTTCTGCTACTCCACCAATCTGCAAACTTACTGAGCAACCCTCCAGTCCTCCGGCACCTCACCTGTATTTAAGGATGCTACAAAGATATCTGTCAGGGACCTAGCTATTTCCTCTCTCGCCTCCCTCAGCACCCTGGGATAGATCCTATCTGGTCTTGGGGCTTGGTCAACCTTAATATCCTTTAGCCTATCCAACACATCTTCCCTACTTATGTCAATGTGATCCAGACTAATCAAACTTCTATCTCTCATCTCAACATTCATCATGTTCCTCTCCTCAGTGAACACTGATGTAAAGTAACCAAGAATCTCACCCGTTTTCCTCCAGTTGAACACAGCCTTTAGCAGACCAACCCTTTCTCTAGTTACCCTCTTGCTTCTTATATATGAATAAAAGGCCTTGAATTCTCCTTAATTTTACCCGCTAAAGTTATTTCATGACCCCTTTTAGCTCACTTGATTCCTCATTTAAGATTAGTCTTACTCTCCCAATATTTGTCCAAGGCCCGTTCTCCTCTTAGCTGCCCGGACCTTACGTACACTTCCCTTTTCCAGTTGGCTAGTCGTATGATTTCTCCTGTCATCCATGGTTCACGAATCTTGCCTTTCCTATCCCTTGTTTTCAAAGGGACATGCCTATCCTACACTATCTTTAACCTACCTTTGAAAGCCACTCACATATCAAATGTGGACTTTCTTTCAATTAGCTGTGTCCAATCTACATTTCCCAGCTCCTGCCTAATTTTGATATATTTGGCCTTGGTTCAATTTAGTACTCACCCATTAGGACCACACTCATCTTTGTCTACGAGTATTCTAAAACTTACAGAATTGTGGTCGCTGTTCCCAGAGAAATCCCCCACTGCAACTTCTACCACCTGTCTCATTCCCAACACCAGGTCCAATATGGCACCTTCCCTTGTCAGACTATTGACAGATGACACGAAGATTGGTGGAGTGGCAGAAAGCATAGGGGACTGTCAAAGAATACAGCAGGATATAGATAGGCTGGTGAGTTGGGCAGAGAAAGTGGCAGGAAGAATTCAGTCCAAGCAAATGTGAGGTGATGCATTTTGGGAAGTCTAATTCTAAGGCGAATTATACAGTAAATGGAAGAGCCTTGGGAAAAGTTGATGAGCAGAGAGATCTGGGAGTGCAGGTCCACTGTACCCTGAAGGTGGCTGCACAGGTGGAGAGAGTGGTCAAGCAGGCATATGCTATGCTTGCCTTCATCGGACAGGGTATTGAGTATAAGAGCTGGCAAGTCATGTTAAAATTGTAGAAGACTTTGGTTCGGCTGCATTTAGAATTCTGTGTACAGTTCTGGTCGCCACATTCCCAAAAGGATGTGGACGCTTTGGAGAGGGTGCAGAGAAGGTTTAGGAGGATGTTGCCTGGTATGGAAGGTGCTAGCTATGAAGAGAGGTTGAGTAGGTTAGGATTGTTTTCATTAGAAAAAAGGAGATTGAGGGGGGGACCTGATTGAGGTTTACAAATCATGAAGGGTATAGACGGTAGATAGAGGGAGGCTTTTTCCCAGGGTGAAGGAATCAATAATGAGAGGTCACGTTTTCAAGGTGAGAGGTGAAAAGTTTAAGGGGGATACATGCGGCAAGTACTTCACACAGAGGGTGGTGGGTGTCTGGAACGCGTTGCCAGCAGAGGTGGTAGAGGCAGGCACGGTAGATTCATTTAAGATGCGTCTGGACAGATGCATGAGTAGGTGGGGAGCAGAGGGATACAGATGCTTAGGAATTGGGCAACAGGTTTAGACAGTGGATTTGGATCGGCTCAGGCTTGGAGGGCGGAAGGGCCTGTTCCTGGGCTGTACGTTTTCTTTTATGTTGTTTTTTGGGATGAAGGCTTTTGCCCCACTGGCCTTCATTAGTCAGGGCATTGAGTTTGGACGTTGGGAAGTTATGTTGTAGTTGTACAGGACGTTGGTGAGACGTTGGAGTATTGTGTTCAGTTTTGGTCACCTAGCTTTTGGAAGGATGTTGCCAAGGCTCAAGAGACTGAGTTATAGGAAGACGTTAGACAAGGTAGGACATTTTTCTTTAGAGCATAGGAGACTAAGGGGAAATCTTATGGAAGTGTATAAGATCATGAGAGGCATAGACAGGGTGAATGCAAGCAGTCTTATCACGGGGTGGGGAATTGACCAGTTTGGGCTGAAGGGCCTGTCTCCATGCTGCCGGACTCTTTAATTCTCCCTTATCATTCCCAGCCTCTCCAACTGTGTATAAACTCTATCTTTCAGAATCATCTCCAACAACTTACTCACCATTGAAGTCAGACTCACAGGTCTCTAGTTCCAAGGCTTCTCCTTCCATGCACAGGGCTCAGTTCTCAGATCTCAACTGTTTACAATCTATTTAATTATTACATTAGATTACTTACAGTGTGGAAACTGGCCCTTCGCCCAACAAATCCACACCGACCCTCCAAAGAGCAACCCACCCAGACCCATTCCCCTACATTTACCCCTTCATTTAACACTGCAGGCAATTTAGCATGGCGAGTTCACCTAACCTGCACATTAGATAATAGGTGCAGGAGTAGGCCATTCAGCCCTTCGAACCTGCACCGCCACTCAATGTGATCATGGCTGATCATTCCTAATCAGTATCCGCTTCCTGCCTTATCTCCATAACCCTTGATTCCACTATCTTTGAGAGCTCTATCCAACTCTTTCTCAAATGAATCCAGAGACTGGGCCTCCACTGCCCTCTGGGGCAGAGCATTCCACACAGCCACCACTCTCTGGGTGAAGCAGTTTCTCCTCATCTCTGTCCTAAATGGTCTACCCCGTATTTTTAAGCTGTGTCCTCTGGTTCGGCACTCACCCATCAGCGGAAACATGTTTCCTGCTGCCAGAGTGTCCAATCCTTTCATAATCTTATACGTCTCAATCAGATCCCCTCTCAGTCTTCTAAACTCAAGGGTATACAAGCCCAGTCGCTCCAGTCTTTCAGTGTAAGGTCTTTCCTCCATTCCAGGAATTGACCTCGTGAACCTACGCTGCACTCCCTCAATAGCCAGAATGTCTTTCCTCAAATTTGGAGACCAGAACTGCACACAGTACTCCAGGTGTGGTCTCACCAGGGCCATCTACAGCTGCAGAAGCACCTCTTTGCTTCTATACTCAATTCCTCTTGTTATGAAGGACAGCATGCTATTAGCCGCCTTCACGATCTGCTGTACCTGCATGCTTGCCTTCATTGACTGGTGTACAAGAACACCCAGATCTCTCTGTACTGCCCCTTTACCTAAATTAATTCCATTGAGGTAGTAATCTGCCTTCCTGTTCTTGCCACCAAAGTGGATAACCATACATTTATCCACATTAAACTGCATTTGCCATGCATCTGCCCACTCACCTAACTTGTCCAGGTCACCCTGTAATCTCCTAACATCCTCATCACATTTCACCCTGCCACCCAGCTTTGTATCATCAGCAAATTTGCTAATGTTATTGCTGATACCATCTTCTGTATCATTAACATATATTGTAAAAAGCTGCGGTCCCAGCACGGATCCCTGCGGTACCCCACTGGTCACTGCCTGCCATTCCAAAATGGAGCCGTTTATCAGTACCCTTTGTTTCCTATCAGCCAACCAACTTTCAATCCAATCTAGTACTTTGCCCCCAATACCATGCGCCCTAGGTTTACTCACTAACGTCCTGTGTGGGACTTTATCAAAAACTTTCTGAAAGTTCAGGTACACTACATCTACTGGATCTCCCTCGTCCATCTTCAGAGTTACATCCTCAAAAAATTCCAGAAGATTAGTCAAGCATGATTTCCCCTTCATAAATCCATGCTGACTCTGTCCTATCCTGTTACTACTATCCAGATGTGCCGTAATTTCATCCTTTATAATAGACTCCAGCATCTTTCCCACCACTGAGGTCAGACTAACTGGTCTATAATTTCCTGCTTTCTCTCTCCCACCTTTCTTAAAAAGTGGTACAACATTAGCCACCCTCCAATCCTCAGCAACCGATCCTGAATCTATCGAACTTTGGAAAATAATCACCAACGCATCCACAATTTCCTGAGCCACCTTCAGTACCCTGGGATGTAGAGCATCAGGCCCCGGGGACTTATCAACCTTCAGACCTAACAGTCTCTCCAACACCAAATCCTGGCAAATATAAATTTCCCTTCAGTTCAGATCCTTCAGCCACTGTTACCTCAGGAAGATTGCTTGTGTCTTCCCCAGTGAACGCAGATCTGAAGTACCCATTTAATTCTTCTACCATTTCTATGTTCCCCGTAATATTTTCCCCTGTTTCTGTCTTCAAGAGCCCAATTTTAGTCCTAACCATGTTTTTGCCTTGCACATACTTAAAAAAGCTTTTACTATCCTCCTTTATATTATTGGCCAGTTTACCTTCATACCTCATTTTTTCTCTGCGTATTTCCTTCTTAGTGATCCTCTGTTGTTCTTTAAAAGCTTCCCAGTCCTCCGTTTTCCCACTTATCTTTGCTATGTTATACTTTTTCTCTTTTAACTTTATATATTTCTTAACTTCCCTTGTCAGCCATGGCCGCCCAGGCCTCCTCCTGGGATCTTTCTTCCTTTTTGGAATGATCCTGCAACTTCTGCATTATACACAGAAATATCTGCCATTGTTCCTCCACAGTCATCCCTGCTAAGGTATTGCACCATTGAACTTTGGCCAGCTCCTCCCTCATAGCTCCATAGTTCCCTTTATTCAACAGAAGTACTGTCACTTCCGACTGTACCCTCTCCCTCTCAAATTGCAGATTGAAGCTTATTGTATCATGGTCACTACTTTCCAATGGCTCCTTCACTTCGAAGTCTCTGACCAATTCTGGTTCGTTACACAATACTAGATCCAGAATTGCCTTCTCCCTGGTCAGCTCCAGCACCAGCTGCTCTAAGAATCCATCTCTGAGGCACTCCACAAAGTCTCTTTCTTGAGGTCCAATACCATCCTGATTCTCCCAGTCTACCTGCATGTTAAAATCCCCCATAACAACTGTAGTAACATCTTTACCACAGGCCAAATTCAGCTCCTGATTCAACTAACATCTGACATCCAAACTACTGTTTGGGGACCTGTAGATGACTCCCAAGAGGTTCTTTTTGCTCTTAGTATTTCGCAGCTCTATCCACACTGACTCTATATCCCCTGACTCTAGGTCCCCCTGCGCAAGGGACTGAATATCCTCCCTTATCAACAAGACCACCCCACCCCCTCTGCCCATCAGTCTGTCCTTACAATAGCACGTGTAGCCTTGAATATTCATTTCCCAGGCCCTGTCCACTTGAAGCCACATCTCAGTTATCCCCACAATATCATAATCTGCCAATTTCCAAAAGAGCCTCAAGCTCATCCATCTTATGTCTAATGCTTCGTGTGTTCATATACAGTATCTTTAATTTGTTACTGCTCTCACCTTTCCCATCAACCCCTATTTCACTCACCTTACAGCATGATCCCTTTTTGAATTATCTGCCTCACTGCTACAGTTGTCTTTCTTGACTTCTCTTGTTCTAACTTTCCCATCAATTTCCTTTTTACACATCCAGCTTGTCCCCTCCTCCTCCTCCTCCTCCTCCTCCTCCCCCCCCCCGCTACTTACTTTAAATGTAGCGGTGTTGCATTTAAACCTGCCTGCCAGAATGCTGATCCCTAACCTATTAAGGTGCAAACCGTCTCTCTTGTAGAATTTATGCTTTCCACAAAATATACCCCAGTGATTCAAGAACTTAAATCCTTGCTTCCTGCACCAGTTCCCCAACCACACGTTCAAGTCCATTATCTCCCGGTTTCTGGCCTCACCAGCCGGAGGAACCGGGAGCAAACCGGAGATAACCACCCTGGATGTCCTGCTTTTCAGCCTTCTTCCTAGTTCTCCGAAGTCCCGCTGTAGTATGTGCCTCCTCTTCTTCCCGACATTATTTGTGCCAACATGTACCACCACCTCTGGCTCTTCACCCTCGTCCTTGAGGATTTCCCGCGCTCTGTCCGCGATGTCTTTTACCCTGGCACCAGGAAGGCAACACACCATCCTTAAGTCCCGACTGCTGCCACAAAAACCCCGGTCAGTTCCTCTCGCGATGGAGTCCCCTATTATCACGGCTCTGTGAGATATCCGACTCTTCGGCTCTGCCTCTGCGCCAACTTTTGATTGACAGACCTGGCCGCCTCGCGGACTGGCAGTGTCATCAGTCTCCACTGTTTCCAAAAGATTCAACTTGTTCCTGACAGGTACTTCCCCCGGGGTCTCTTGCACCTGTCTCCTCTCTGCCTTCCTCATCGTCCGCTCTCTTCTGGTATGGTTGGTGTAATAACCTCGCTGAGTTTATTTTTGGACTGTGGGAGGAAACCGGAGCACCCGGAGGAAACCCACGCAGACATGGGGAGAACGTGCACCCGAGGTGGGGATTGAACCCAGGTCTCTGGCGCTGTGAGGCAGCAGTGCTAACCACTGTGCCACTGTGCTGCCCTTATCTGCAAGGACAGAGTGTAACTAAGCAAAGTTTGTGGATGATACTAAAATTGGTGGGAAAGCAGAAAGTGATGAGGAAATGGAGTTTAGAGGTGGACATTGATAGGCTGGGAGAATGGGTCAGAATCTGGCAGATGGAGTTTAATCTCAGTAAGTGTGAGGTTATCCATCTTGGCTGGAAAAACAAAAGGGCAAAGTATTATTTCAATGAGAAGCAGATTACTAGTGTGCCAATGCATATCAGAAAGTGGATATGCAGGTGCAGCATAAAATAAGAAAGGCAAATGGAATCCTAATATTTATTGTAAAAGGATTGGATTGTATAAGTAAAGAAGTGTTGTTACAGTTCGAACAGTGCGTCCAGTGTTCGTAAGCAGACCAAAAATGTGGTGGCGCTGCAGATTGATCCCAGGGATGAAAGGACTGTCATACGAGGAGCAGTTCAATAGCTTGGGCTTGTACTCACTGGAGTTCAGAAGAATGAGGGGATGGAGGGCGGATATAAAATGCTAAAGGGGATTGCTAAGGTGGACATGGAACAGATGTTCCCCCATGTGGGACAGTCTCAAACAAGAGGGTACAGGTATAGAGTGAGAGGAGGTAGGTTTAAAAGGTTGAGAAACTGCTTCTCTCAGAAGGTTGTGAATCGATGGAACTCACTGCCCCAGAGTGCACTGGAGGCAGAATCAATCAACAGATCTGAGAAAGAAACATATGTTTCTGATCCAAAGCAGGATAAAGTGCAATGGGGAGCAGGCAGGAAATTGGGGTTGAGACCAGGGTGAGATCAGCTGTGATCACGTTAAATGGCAGAGCAAGCTCAAGGCTTTTTTTGTCCACTCCTGCTTCTAATTCCTAGGGAATCTGTTTTTCAAATCAACCTGTTCAGAAATGTTCTTTCTCATCTCTGGAGCAGGTAGATCTTGAACCTCAGCTTCCTGGCTCAGAGAGAAGGGCACTACAGGGTAATTGAAATCTTCTAAAACTCTTTCCCGTGGACTGAAGAAGGCTTGGATATTGAATATATTTGGGCAAAGTTCCACTGAATTTTGTTTGCCAAGGAGTGGAGAGTTACGGGAGACGGGCAGGAGTAGAGTGAAGGCTGCAGTCAGATCAGCCATCATCGCATGGAATGGCAAACAAGGTCTATTACTGTTCCTATAATACCTTTATTTGGATTCAAGAGGACATAACGAAGGACAATCTATATAACTGTCTATCTGTATTTGGTACATTGTATTCTTCTGGTTCCCATTTTCCCCTGCTGTCATTCAAGCACTGTTACCTGTACTTGTCAAAGGGCCCAGTGCTGCTGTTCAGTCATGCTCACCTTCTTGGGGTCTAGTGTTGATGTTTAGTTCCTTTTGCTTAGGTAGTTGTCTGTATTTTTTGGAGTCATGTGCTGTCATTTAACTACATTTTAACTAATCCCTTCTCTTTCCAATCATCTCTAAGGCAACCAGAAGATCTAAAAGATTGTCTGATCCAGGGGATCTTGGAGCTCAGCTACATGAAGCTGTGGAAGTAATGGATGTGATTGCCATCTGCTGCCCCAAATATAAAGACCGGCCACAAATTGCAAGAGTTGTGGAAAAGACCAGCAGTGGTTTCAGTGTTCATTGGATGGCCGGTTCATATAGTGGCTCCTGGACAGAGGCTAAACGCAGAGAGGGCCGCAAACTGGTGCCTTGGGTTGACAGTATCAAAGAGTCGGACATCATTTACAAGAAAATTGCTCTGACAAGTGCAAATAAGCTGACTAACAAAGTTGTTCAGACTTTACGATCGCTGTATGCAGCAAAGGAAGGATCTTCCTGCTAACACAACTAAAACTGCAGCCAAATTCACAGCAGTGAGGAGAATTAACCTGGGGCTAAAAGACCATATTCTGACAACACTTACGAAATGAATGGTTTCACAGTCTGCAAAACTCTACTGGGATCCAGACCCGGAGACAGACAAGAAGAAAGCAATTGTCAGATACCATTTTCTCGTGGGAGCTTCCTTCGCTGTTGTACAGCCGAACCTTCTTGATTGATTTTAACTCCCACTGTATTATAGTTTAACAAAACAAAAAATTGTTTATATCTTGGAAAAAGAATTCTGTTTAAAAATAAAAGTTAAGTGAATGTTGGAATTTAGTCTGTTAATGTTCTTAATAAAGTGTTCTTGGAGTTTAACCTAGCAGCAATGGCTTTCTTTAGTGTAGCAGAAGTTCCAGAGAGAAGTTATTTTACAGGATGTACAATGCCAGACTGTGCTGGATATAATTTATTCTAATGAAAGCATGCAGTATCTGTGACCTACATGGGAGATTTTATTTGATTTTTTTTGTTTTGTAAATGTAGATTTAAATGTATTAGGGTCACTCTGGCAAAACAAGAAAAAAGGGATCCCCAGCCAAAACAAACTGGCGGAACAAATACTGCAATAAATTTTTTACCTCTCTTTGTTACCTGTCTGTTTCCAGTTGGTTGTGTTTTTTATGTCAAGTGCATGTGTAGGAGGTTTGAATTTCTTCAATATTGGTAAAAAAAATTCTGTAAAACAAAACGAAACTATTGTTGTGGTTCTGTTCGCCAAGCTGGAAATTGCAGACATTTCATCCCCTGTCTAGGTGACATTCTCAGTGCTTGGGAGCCTCCTGTGAAGCGCTTCTGTGAAGTTTCCTCCGGCATTTATAGGGGTTTGTCTCTGCCGCTTCCAGTTGTCAGTTCCAGCTGTCCGCTGTAGGGTGGCTGGTATATTGGGTCCAGGTCAATGTGATTATTGATTGAATCTGTGGATGAGTGCCATGCCTCTAGGAATTCCCTGGCTGTTCGCTGTTTTGGCTTGTCCTATTAGTGTTGTCCCAGTTGAATTCGGCTGGGACAACACTATACCGACCACTGCAGTGGACAGCTGGAACTGACAACCGGAAGCGGCAGAGACAAACCACTACAAATGCCGGAGGAAAGATCACAGAAGCGCTTCGTAGGAGGCTCCCAAGCACTGAGGATGTCACCGAGACAGGGGACGAAACAGCTGCAACACAAACTCCCAGCTCGGCGAACAGAACCACAGCAACAAGCACCTGAGCTACAAATCTTCTCCCAAACTTATTGTTGCTTTTTTTTTCATTCATTTCATCTGTGCACAATCAGCTTGATCATCTTCGGCTCAATCTATTGGAAATGAATAGCCAAACAAGGAAATTGGAACCTCTGCACATCTGTTTAAGAGCAGTAAAGAGCAGCCTTAGGGTATGGTCACTAAGTTGGCCATGTGTTTACTATTTATTAGTCTTTCAAAGGCTGCCTAGCTTGGGGAATAAGTTTAATGTGTATTAGTTAGGACAGTCATGACACAGTTGAACCAGATTTGCCTTAGTCAGTCTAGATACAGCCAGGCAGAAAATCACTGGTGACACCAATATCTCAGTTAGGAGCCAAGGTAAAACAAAGGTCAAATATAATCAGTATGTGACTAGCTGAGAGAAATGCAATTAACAGCAATATCAGAAGTTATTTTATGGAAGAATTAGATTTATATCCTGGAGATTCCTGTATGATCTGTTTGCTCTGAGTATCCCCACAGTCAACCAAGCAGGTATACAACGTAGATTCTGAGAGTCCTTTTCACAGTGTCTCCTCAGGTCCTTCAAACCTTATAAATGGTAGTTTTCTTCCTCAATGTCAGTTAACAGGTTCCAGGCACTGAGAACAGAGCATTTTATAGGTTTAAACTTGACACTTTATTAAATACACCCAATAAATTACAATGATTTTTTTTACACCGAGATGTGAATACAGAAATCTGATTACTAGCCCAAAATGCATCCTTCATTCCAAGGGCAGAAAAGTGCAAGAGCAAAATTAACCGGAAAGAAGAGTCTCTGAAAAATGTACTCCTGAACCTAGGCCCACACTCCATGCACAAAATGGAAATATCAGCACACAGCTATCAGTTTTACTCTTGCAGTGAACAGTATAACTGGAAGGAAGGGATGAAAGAACCCTCCATGACATCAAGATATCCCAAAGCATTTTTACAACCAATAAAGTAATTTTGAAGTAAGTCCAGTCACTGTAGTACTTGGGAAGGGCCTGATCTGCTCTTCCCTTCCCAACAAAACCTCCATCCCCAGCTGTGGCTGAGTGTAGATAGTGGATTATACTCAAGCAGATGCAAATCTGTGGAACTGACCCTTTGTGTACATTCAGATATCATCAAAGATCCGGCTGCGGGACATCGACAAATACCTTCCGCTTGGCTGGTACCTAAATGAACAGGGGAACAGGTAACTAGCGAGCACAAACACAGACTGCAACTCCAGGGTTCACAAAAACTGATATCAGAATGCTACAAATACTCTTATTAACAGGCCACTAACTCTTGCCCACCCGAATGCTGCCTGGAACCCACATGCCAATCCGATCCATACATATTGCTCCCATGCTGTTTACCTTCCCAGCTCAGAGTTCTGATCAGGGCAGTCATCACTGAAGGAGTCAGCATTAAAATCCATAGGCTCTGGATCCTGCAGCAACTCCATGCAATCCCTTTCTGACCTACTGTTTGAGCGGGAGTACTTAGTGGAAGCTAAAAAAAAACAAGTCAGTTAACAAAAATCACTAATTTTCATTGAGAAACTGATACAGGAACAGGTGCAGGGGTGTGTGGTTGGTTTGAAGGGGGGGTGGGAATTGTGTAGGTATTTGGGAGAAGGAAGAAAAACATGGAGTCAGAGCGACTAAGAGAAAGTAAGAGAATGGACAATGTCTTACCCCGCTTAGTTGCATGCAATGAACTAGGTATTTCAGCATGAGAGCCCCTGTTCCGCGTGAAATCCTCTTTCTGGTTTCCATAGCGTTCTTTCCATTCCTGCCAAGAAACACAATAAGACACCCAACATGGAGAAAATGTGAAAACCAGGAAGAAGCAGGCAGGCTTAGAGTCAAGGATCTACTGCTTACCCTTCGCCGATTCTCCCCATCTTCAAGTCGCTGCCGTTTCCTTTTCTCTACAACAGAAACATTAAGCATTTGTCAGTGAACCTGTGTTAACCAGAACCGGTGTTAACCAGAATGCATAACACAACCTCCCAGCAAAACAATGTACAAATGCCCCCATAAACACACATCCTTCCCTGCTACAATTTCCATTACAGACACACACATCAGAAAAGCCCTGAGCTGAATTTTTTAAATGTAGAGATAATGATGATTCTGGTATATTAAAAAACTTCACCTCTTTTAATTAGCTCTTTTCCTTCATCCACAAGGTCAGATGTCATTTCATTATCTCCCATAAATTGTTGGAAGCCAAGGAGATTCAGGCAGCGTGTACCCAGGCTGATGAGAAAATCAAACATAAGAAATAGGAACAGGGTTAGTCTGTTCAGCCCCTTGAACCTGCTCTCCACCATGTAATAGGATCATGGCTGATCTGACATTGCACATGTCCACTTTTCTGCCCTTCCCCTGACCAAGAATCTATCTCAGCCTGAAACATACAGGACTGTGCCCCCACCACACTCTGTAGCAAGGGGTTCCAAAGACTCAACCCTCAGAGTAGACATTCCTCCTCATCTCAGTCTTAAATTGGTGCCCCTTTTTTTCTAAGACTATGCTCCCTGACATCCTTGACCATCCCAAACCTCTCAGCATTTACCTTGACAGACCCCTTCAGAATTCTATGTGTTTCAATGAGATCACCTCTCATCTTTCTCAACTCCAGGGAGTAGAATCCCATCCGGTTTAACTTTTGCTCATAAGACAATCCGATACCAGGGGTCATCTGAGTGAACCTTCTTTGAACTGTCTCCAATTAAATGAGAGCTTTCTTTAAATAAGGGATCAAACTGCTGCCAGTACTCCAGCTGTGGTCTCCCCAGCACCTCGTACAGTTGCAGTAAGACTTCCCTACTCTTACACACCAACATCCCATTAGCTCTTCCTGATTAACTGCTGCACATTGGTGTTTCATAAACAGGTAACACACATTGTACCATTTACTTAACTTTATCAATACCTCTCTGTGAATGTAAAATAAAACCTAACAACTGCCGATGCTGGAAGAAAGAAAATAAAAACACGTTGTTAGGAATGGTCTGGCAGCATCTGTAGAGAGAAAGCAGAGTTAACACTTCAGATCCAGAGACCTTTCTTCAGAATGGATTGTGGCTGAGAAAAGATTGGTAAAAATGTTGAAGTTGGGTGGGGAATAAACAGTAAGTGGACATGGAGCCCAGAGAGGGGCAAGAAAACAGTTGGGCAAAGGAATGTGTAAACGTCAACTGGGGAGAATAGCTGTTAATGAGGACCATTAGTGGCTGACAAAGGGTTGTCTGTCGTAGCCTCTGGGACACCTTTGTCCACTCCTCTTCTACTCTCACCACCTCCCCAGGTCCCCCATGGAAATTCTCCTGCAATCACAGAATGTCTAACACCTGCCTGTTTACTTGTTTCCTCCTCACTATCCAAGGCCCAAGCTACACCATCCTAGTGAAACAGTGATTTACCTGCATTTCACTCAATCCAGCTTACTGCATTCGCTGCTCACAATGTAGTCTCCTCTATAATGTGGAGATAAAACACAGACTGGGTAAGCTCTTTGCACAACACTTGCATTCTGACTGTAAAAATAACCCTGAGCTTCCTGTTGCCTACCTCTTCACCACACTTCGTCCTCTGGCCAACATCTCTGTCTCAGACTTGCCGCAGAGTCCCAATGAAGCTCAGCGCAAGCTGTAAGAACAGCATCTCATTTTTTTGCTTCGGGACCCTGCAAACTTTAGGACTCCATAAGCCTGAGCGCTTTCTCCCATGTTCTTACCCCCAACTCCCACGCAGCCCACCCCTTGTCATCATATGGGCTGCTACCACAAACCACCCATTTGCAGCCGCTAACAGAGCAGGGTTTTCAGTTTTTGGATCATTGGGATCACTTGTGGGATGGAGGTGACCTGTACAAAGGCAATGGGTTGCTCTCGAACTGGTGGGGAACCAATATCCTTGTGGGGAGATTTGCTAGTGTCACACAGGAGGATTTAAACAGGGGGGTGGGATTCTAAATAAGAGAGGGACCTTCGAGAAGTCAGGAGGAAAATACATCAGCCATCGAGAGCAAGTTTACTATTCACGATAGACAGGGGCACAGTAAAGGGAGGGAAACTAACTTCTGGTTTAAAGTGCATTTACATTAATGCACAAGGCCTGACTGGTAAGGCAGATGAGCTCAGAGCATGGATTGGCTCTAGGACTGGGATACTATAGCCACAACAAAAACATGGCTGAGAGAAGGGCAGGACTGGCAGTTTAATGTTCCAGGATACAGAAACTACAGACGTGACAGAAGGACAACTAAGTGAGGAGGAGGAGTTAGCCTTTTGATTAGGGAGGACATAACAACAAGTGCTTAGAGAGGATATAGAGTGCTTAAGGGATCATCAAATGATGATTAGAACTTAGAAACAATAAGTGGATGGTTACCCTGCTGGGACTGCAGTATAGACCCCCAAATATCCAGCAGGTACTAGAGGAGTATATGTGTAGAGAGATTGCAGATACCTGTAGGAAAAATAAAGTAGCATTGGTTGGAGATTTTAATTTCCCCTGTATTGACTGGGCCAACAAGAGCGTAAAAGACCCAAACGGAGTGGAATTTTTCAAGTGTGTCCAAGAAATTTCCTAAATCTATATGTAGAAGGCTCTACTTAGGAGGGTGCAAGACTGGAGCTCCTCTTAGCAAACAAGGTTAGACAAGTGACTAAACTGTCAGTCGGAGAGCACTTTGGGTCCAGTGACCAGAACTCTCTTAGTTTTAACAGAGGGACCAAGGAGTACAAGTACACAGTTCTTTGAAAGTGTTCCACAAGTTAAGGTGCTAAACTAGAGCAGGGCAAGTTTTGGGGCCATTAGACAGGATCCACCAGCGGTCAATTCGGTGAGTCTGTTTGAAGAAAAAGGAATGACTGACAAATGGGAGGCTTTTAAAAGTGCGATATCAAGAGACTAGGGACAATATGCCCATGTTAGGGTGAAAGGAAAAGTTGACAGGTTTAGGAGTCCCTGTCTGATGAGAAATATTGAGGCTCTGGTCAGGAAAAAGGCAGCAGCATACATTGGGTTTAAGATATTGAGCTCAAGTGAATCCTTAGATGACTATAAAAAGTGCAGGAACACACAAGTGGGAAATCAGAAGAGCAAAAAGAGGTTACGAGATGGACCTAACAGATAAGTTAAAAATAATCCCAAACGGTTCTATAGCTATATTAGAGTAAAAGGGTGGGAGGGAGAGAATAGGTCCCCTTAAAGATCAGAATGGTTGTCTATTGTGGAGCCACAGGAGAAGAGGGGAGATTTTCGATGAATATTGCTCCTCAGTGTTTACTGAGGAGAGAATCATGGATGCTAAAGAAATAAGTGAAACAAGTGGGGATGTTTTGGACCACACACACATTACCAGAGAGGAGGTGTTTGCAGCCCTAAAGCACATTAAGGTGGATAAATCTCCCGGGCCTGATGTTGTGGGTGGGGAGGGAAGAAATTGCAGAGGGCCTTGCAGAGGTTTTTACATCATCTTTCGCCACTGGTGAAGTCCCAGAGACTAAAGGCTGGGTAATGTTGTTCCATTGTTTCAGAAAGCTAGCAAAGACAAGCCAGAGAACTACAGGTATCAGTGGAAGGCAAGTTGTTGGAGAGGATACTGAGGGACAGGATCAACCAACATTTTGGATGGTCAAGGTCTGATTAGGGATAGTCAGCATGGATATGTGGACAGGAACTCACATCTGACAAATCTTTTCAAGCTTTTCAAATACGTAACCAAGAGGATAGATGATGGTAGGGCAGTGTCTATATGGTTTTTAGTAAAGCCTTTGATAAGGTCCCACACGGCAGGTTAGTCATGAAGGTTAGATGGCATGGGCTTGAGGGAGAGATAAACAATTGGATTCAAAAGTGGTTCAATGGTAGCAAAGTAGAGGGTGATGGTTGAAGGTTGTTTCTCAGACAGGAGGCCTGTGACTCGTCGTGTGTTATAGGGGCTGGTGCTGGGACATTTGTTAATTGTTATTTACATAAATAATCTAGATGTGAATGCACAAGGCATGATTAAGTTTGTGAATGATAGAAAATTAAGACGTTATAGTTGATCGTGCGGAAGGTTAATCAGATGGCGAGGTGGGCTAAGGATTGGCAAATTCAATTCAGTACAGATAAGTATTGCACTTTGGGAAGTCAAACCAAGGTAGGACTTGTACAGTAAACAATAAGGTCCTGGAGGAGTGTTGTGGAACTGAGGGACCTAGGTGTACAAGTACATAGTTCTTTGAAAGTGACATCACAGGTAGACAGGGTGGTGAAGATGGCATTTAGCAAACTGACCTTCATCAGTCGAGACACCGAGTATATGATGTATGGGATGTTATGTTAAAGTTGTGTAAGTTGTTGGTGAGGCCGCAGTTGGTGTATAGTGTGCAGTTTTGGTCATCCTGTCATCGAGTCAGATGTACAGCACAGAAACAGACCCTTCAGTCCAACTCGTCCATGCTGACCAGATATCCCAACCTAATCTAGTCCCATTTGCCAGCACTTGGCCCATGTCCCTCTAAACCCTTTCTATTCAAATACCCATCCAGATCCTTTTAAACGATGCAATTGTTCTAACCTCTACCACCTTTTCTGGCAGCTCATTCCATACACATACCACCCTCTGAGAAAGAGGGTCCCTTAGGTCTCTCTTATACCTTTCCCCTCTCACCCTAAACCTATAACCTCTAGTTCTGGACTCCCTGACCCCAGGAAAAAGACTTTGCCTATTTATCATATCCATGCCCCTCATAATTTTGTAAACCTCTATAAGGTCACCCCTCAGCCTCCGATGCTCCAGGGAAAACAGCCCCAGCCTGTTCAGCCCCTCCCTGTAGCTCAGATCCTCCAACCCTGGCAACATCCTTGTAAATCTTTTCTGAACCCTTTTCAAGTTTCACAACATTCTTCCGATAGTAAGGAGACCAGAATTGCACGCAATATTCCAACAGTGGCCTAACCATGTCCTGTACAGCCGGAACATGACCTCCCAACTCCTGTACTCAATACTCTGACCAATAAAGGAAAGCATACCAAATGCCTTCTTCACTATCCTATCTACCTGTGACTCCACTTTCAAGGAGCTATGAACCTGCACTCCAAGGTCTCTTTATAGAACATAGAACATAGAACATAGAAAGATACAGCGCAGTACAGGCCCTTTGGCCCTCGATGTTGCGCTGACCGAATCCTACCTAACCTACACTAGCCCAATAACTTCCAAATGCCTATCCAATGCCCGCTTAAATGACCATAAAGAAGGAGAGTTCACCACTGCTACTGGCAGGGCATTCCATGAACTCACAACCCGCTGTGTAAAGAATCTACCCCTAACATCTGTCCTATACCTACCACCCCTTAATTTAAAGCTGTGTCCCCTAGTAACACCCGACTCCATTAGCGGTAAAAGGTTCTCAGTGTCGACCCTATCTAAACCCCTAATCATCTTATACACCTCTATCAAATCTCCCCTAAACCTTCTCTTCTCCAATGAGAACAGCCCCAAGTGCCTCAGCCTTTCCTCATAAGATTTTCCTACCATACCAGGCAACATCCTGGTAAACCTCCTCTGCACTCGTTCCAATGCCTCCACATCCTTCCTATAGTATGGCGACCAAAACTGCACACAATACTCCAGATGAGGCCGCACCAGAGTCTTATACAGTTGCAACATGACCTCAGGACTCCGGAACTCAATTCCTCTACCAATAAAGCCCAGTACACCATATGCCTTCCTCACAGCACTATTTACCTGGGTGGCAACTTTCAGAGATCTGTGTACATGGACACCAAGATCCCTCTGCTCATCCACACTACCAAGTAGCCTACCATTAGCCCAGTAATCTATCTTCTTGTTACTCCTATCAAAGTGAATGACTTCACACTTAGCTACATTGAATTCCATTTGTCACATTTCTGCCCAGCTCTGCAACTTATCTATATCCCGCTGTAACCTACCACATCCTTCCTCACTATCCACAACTCCACCGACTTTTGTGTCATCCGCAAACTTGCTTACCCAGCTTTCAAGCCCTTCCTCTAGATCATTTATAAAGATAACAAAAAGCAATGGTCCCAAAACAGATCCTTGTGGTACACCGCTAGTAACTGCACTCCAAGATGAACATAGTCCATCAACTACTACCCTCTGTCTCCTTCCAGCCAGCCAATTCCTAATCCAAACCTCTAATGTATCCTCAATGCCATACCTCCGTAGTTTTAGCATTAGCCTACCATGGGGAACCTTATCGAACGCCTTACTAAAATCCATATACACAAAATCTACTGCTTTACCCTCGTCCACTTCCTTAGTCACCTTCTCAAAGAACTCAATAAGGTTTGTGAGGCACGACTTGCCCTTCACAAAACCATGCTGGCTATCCTTGATCACATTATTCCTATCCAGATGTTCATAAATCTTATCCCTTACCATTCTCTCTAAGACTTTGCCCACCACTGAAGTCAGACGCACTGGCCATAGTTACTAGGGCTATCCCTACTCCCTTTCTTGAACAATGGGACCACATTCGCTATCCTCCAGTCCTCTGGTACTATTCCCGTTGACAATGACAACATAAAAATCCAGGCCAATGGCTCTGCTATCTCCTCCCTAGCTTCCCATAGGATCCTAGGGTAAATGCCATCAGGCCCAGGAGACTTATCTATTTTCATCCTCTCCAATATTCCCAGAACCTCTTCCCTGCATATTTCCAGGCCATCCATTCTAATCATTTGTGACTCCATATTCACATCAGCAACAGTGTCCTGTTCCTGAGTGAATACTGATGAAAAGTATTGATTTAGTGTCTCTCCAATCTCCTCCGCTCCACACACAACTTCCCACTACTATCCTTGACTGGACCGATACCTACCCTAGTCATCCTTTTATTCCTGACATACCTATAGAAAGCCTTTGGGTTTTCCCTAATCCTACCAACTAAGGACTTTTCATGTCCCCTTCTCGCTTCTCTTAGCTCTCTCTTTAGATCCTTCCTGGCTACCTTATAACTCTCTATCGCCCCAACTGAACCTTCACGCCTCATCTTTACATATGCCGCCTTCTTCCCTTTCACAAGGGATTCCAATTCCTTACTAAACCACGGCTGCCTCACAAGGCCCTTTACACCATGCCTGACTGGTACATACTTATCGAGGACACGTAGTAGCTGCTCCTTGAACAATCCCCACATCTCATTAGTGTTCTTCTCTTGAAGCCTGTTTTTCCAATCCACACATCCTAAGTCATGCCTCACCGCATCATAATTTCCCTGCCCCCAGCTATAACTCTTGCCCTGCGGCGCACACTTATCCCTCTCCATCACTAAAGTAAAAGTCACCGAGTTGTGGTCACTGTCCCCGAAGTGCTCACCTACCTCCAAGTCTAACACCTGGCCTGGTTCATTACCTAGAACCAAATCCAGTATAGCCTCACCTCTTGTTGGCCTGTCTACATATTGTGTCAGGAAACCCTCCTGCACACATTGTACAAACACCGACCCATCTAATGAACTCGAGCTATAGCTCTCCCAGTCAATATCTGGGAAGTTAAAGTCCCCCATAACAACCACCCTGCTACCTTCACTCTTTTCCTGAATCATCCTCGCAATATTATCCTCTACTTCTCTAGGACTATTAGGAGGCCTGTAGAAAACACCTAACAGGGTGACCTCACCTTTCCTATTTCTAACCTCAGCCCAAACTACCTCAGATGGCAAGTCCTCTTCCATCGTCCATTCCACTGCTGTAATACTATCTTTGACAAGTAATGCCACACCTCCCCCTTTTTTACCCCCATGTCTGATCCTACTAAAACATTTAAACCCTGGAACCTGCAACAGCCATTCTTGTCCCTGTTCTACCCACTTCTCTGTAATGGCCACAACATCGAAGTCCCAGGTACCAACCCACGCTGCAAGTTCACCTACCTTATTTCTTATACTTCTGGCATTGAAGTATACACACTTCAATCCACTCTTCTGTTTACAGGCACCCTCTTTCGAGATCGCTGCCTTGTTCATAACCTCCCTACACTCAAGGTCCTGTACCATAAAGCTACAGTCCAGGTTCCCATGCTCCGGCGGAGTTAGTTTAAACCCTCCCAAAGAGCACTAGCAAACCACCCCCCAAGGATACTGGTGCCCCTCAGGTTCAGGTGTAGACCATCCTTTTTATAGAGGTCCCACCTTCCCCAGAAAGAGCCCCAGTTGTCCAGAAACCGGAATCCCTCCCTCCTGCACCATCCCTGTAGCCACGCATTTAACTGCTCTCTCTCCCTATTCCTCGACTCTCTATTACGTGGCACGGGTAACAAACCAGAGACTACAACTCTGTTTGTTCTAACTCTGAGCTTCCAACCTAGCTCCCTGAAAGCCTGTCTGACATCCTCACCCCTCTTCCTACCTATATCGTACCTATGAGGCCTACAGCTCGCCTGCGCGTTTAAATAGAGAAAAAACCCTACCCAGGTAACCTAGCAACACAAGCCTCCGGGTCTACCCGGCGTTTTTTTAAAAAAATACTTTTTAAATTTTTAGTTTAAAAAAGTTTAAAAAAAAAGTTAAGTACTGGAACTTACAACTTAAATTTTTAGTTTTTAAAACAAAATAAGAAAAACTAAGAACTGGAACTCACCCTGGACTTCGAACCGGACAAACAGCCGTCACGTGATCCTCCGAGAAACTGAGGCCTACAGCTCGCCTGCGCGTTTAAATAGAGAAAAAACCCTACCCAGGTAACCTAGCAACACAAGCCTCCTCTTTGTTCAGCAACACTCCCTAGGACCTTACCATTAAGTGTATAAGTCCTGTTAAGATTTGCTTTCCCAAAATGCAGCACCTCACATTTATCTGAATTAAACTCCATCTGCCACTTCTCAGCCCATTGATCCATCTGGTCCAGATCCTGTTGTAATCTGAGGTAACCCTCTTCGCTGTCACTACACCTTCAATTTTGGTGTCATCTGCAAACTTACTAACTGTACCTCTTATGCTCACATGCAAACCATTTACATAAATGACCACCACCACCCTCTGTTTGCTACTTTTGAGCCAATTCTGTATCCAAATAAATTACTTACAGTGTGGAAACAGGCCCTTTGGCCCAACAAGTCCACACTGACCCGCCGAAGCATCCACCCAGACCCATTCCCTACATTTACCCCTTCACCTGACACAACGGGCAAGTTAGCATGGCCAATTCACCTAACCTGCACATTTTGTTTTGGGCTGTGGGAGGAAACCGGAGCACCCGGAGGAAACCCACGCAGACACGGGGAGAATGTGCAAACTCCACACAGAGAGTCGCTTGAGTTTGAGTTCTCCCTGTATTCCATGAGAATCAGTCTCCGATGGGGAACATTGTCGAACATCTTTTTGAAGTCTATATAGATCACATCTACCGCTCTGCCCTCATCAATCTTTTTTGTTACTCCTTCAAAAAATTCAATCAAGTTTGTGCAACATAATTTCGTGTGCACAAAGCCATACTGACTATCCCGAATCAGTCCAGAAAGACATAATTAAACTGGAAAGAGTGCAGAGAAGATTTGAGGATGTTGCCAAGACTAGTAGGTCTGAGTTATAGGGAGAGGTTGGCCAGGATAGGACTTTATTCCTTGGAACATAGGGAGATGAGGGGTGAGCTTATTGAGGTATATAAAATCATGAGTGGCTTAGATAGAATGAATAAAGTCTTTCTCCCAGGGACAGGGAGCTGAAAACTAGAGAGCATAGGTTTAAGGTGAGAGGGGAAAGATTTCAGGAGGGTCTGAGGGGTAACTTCTTCACACACAGAGTGGTGTGGATATAGAACATAGAACAGGACAGCACAGAACAGGCCCTTCAGCCCACGATGTTGTGCTGACCACTGATCCTCAGGTATGCACCCTCACATTTCTGTGACCATATGCATGTCCAATGTCCCCCAATGACCCTGCCTCCACAACTGCTGCTGGCAACGCATTCCATGCTCTCACAACTCTCTGTGTAAAGAACCCGCCTCTGACATCCCCCAACCAGCTTAAAACTATGACCCCTCGTGTTAGTCATTTCTGATTTTAGCTTCTGAAACCTTATATTTGTTGTTTTTTCCCTTTTGATTAAATTCACAACCTCCCTTCTTATCCGATGGTCCCTTACTGTGCCATCCTTGTCCTTCTCGTTTCTCTCTGTAAACTGTTTGTAACTTGCCTTTTCACCTATTTTTGTGAACTGCAAATGTAGCCACGTTAGATGGTGTAAACCACTACAGTCCCAGTCATGATCCCTGTGGAACCTCACAGGTACGTAATGCTCACTGGCCTTTCTTGAACAAGGGCACATTTGTAATCCTCCAGTCCTCTGGTATTAAACCTGTATCTACCCCCAGGTTATTGAGAGGAGCAAGAAAGGAGATTGTTGGGGTCTTGACCAAGATCTTTGTATCCCTGCTAACCACTTGAACAGTCCTGAAGGACTGACAATGCTGCTCCTTGTTCAAAGAAAATAGGGATAATCCAGGAAACTATAGACTGAGGAGTCTCCCATCGGTGTTTGGGAAGCTATTGAAAAAGAGTTCTTATGGATAGGATTTACGCTCTTTTGCGAAAGCCTGGCCTAATTAGGGACAGTCAGTCCAGCTTTGTGCATGGCAGGTCGCGTCTTACTAACTCAGCATGTTCAGCAGTGGATGGTGTCTACATGGATTTTAGTAAGACTTTCAACAAGGTCCCTCCCTGGTTGGCTCAGCCAAATCAATGACACGGGATCCACAGTGACCTGGCTGCAGCGGATTCAGAATTGGCTTGCTCACAGAAGGCAGAGGGTAGTGGTGGAAGGATGGTTTTCAGGCTGGAGGTCAGTGACTAGTGGTGTTCTGCAGGGGTCCATACTGGGACCCCTGCTTTCTGTGATATATATAGATGACTTAGATGAAAATGTAAACGGGTGGATTAGTAAGTTTGCAGATAATACAAAGATGGGTGGAGTTGTGGATCGCGTAAAAGGTTGTCAAAGGATACAGCGGGATATAGATCAGTTGCAGATATGGGCAGAGGAATGGCAGATGGAGTTTACCCTGGAGATATCTGAAGTATTATACTTTGGGAGATCAACTATGAAGGAAAATATACTGTTAGTGGCAGGACCCTGAACAGCACTGACATGGAGGGACCTTCTAGTTCAACTGCATAGCTCCCTGAAAGTGGCCATGCAAGTAAACAAGGTGGGAAAGGCAGCACATAGCACGCTTGACTTTATTCATTATTGAGAACGTGGGGGTCATCGGCTGGGCCCAGCATTTATTGCCTGTCCCTAGTTGCCCCTTGAGAAGGTGGGAGTGAGTTGCCTCCTTGAACTGCTGCAGTCCGTGTGCCGTAGGGTGACCCACAATGCCCTTTGGGTCAAAATCCTGGAATTCCCTATGACACTGAAGGAACGGTGATATATTTCCAAGTCAGGATGGAGTGTGGCTTGGAGGGGCTAGTGTTCCCATGGATCTGCTGTCCTTGTCCTTCTAGATGGAAGTGCTCATGGGTTTGGAAGGTGCTGTCTGAGGATCTTTGGTGAACTTCTGCAGGGCATCTTGTAGCTGGTACACACTGCTGTTACTGAGCGTCGGTGGGGGGAGGGAGGGGATGGTACACACTGCTGTTACTGAGTGTCGGTGGGGGAGGGAGGGAGAGGATGGTACACACTGCTGTTACTGAGTGTCGGTGGGGGGAGGGAGGGGATGGTACACACTGCTGTTACTGAGTGTCGGTGGGAGAGGGAGGGGATGGTACACACTGCTGTTACTGAGTGTCGCTGGGGGGAGGGAGGGGACGGTACACCCTGCTGTTACTGAGTGTCGGTGGGGGGAGGGGATGTTTGAGGATGTGGTGCCAATCAAGCGGCTGCTTTGTCCTAGATGGTGTCAAGCTTCTTGAGTGTTGTTGGAGCTGCCCCCATCCAGGGCAAGTGGGGAGTATTCCATACCACTCCTGAGTTGTACCTTGTCGATGGTGGACAGGCTTTGGGGAGACAGGAGGGCAGTTACTCACCGCAGTATTCCCAGCCTCTGACCTGCCCGTACGGTCACTGCACCTATGTGGTGAGTCCAGTTAAGTTTCTGACCAATGGTAATCTTCAGGATGACGATAGAGGGTGACTCAGTGACAGTAACACCACTGAATGTCAAGGGCTGGTGGTTAGATTATCTCTTGTTGGTGACGGTCGTAGCCTGGTATGTGTGTGGTGCAAATGTTACTTGCCTCTTGTCAGCCGAAGCCCAGAGATTGTCCTAATCTTGTTGTATGTGAACACGGCCTGTTTCAGTGCCTGAGGAGTTGTGAATGGTGCTGAATGCTGGGTAATCATTGGGGAACATCCCCCACTTCTGTCCTTGTGGTGGAGGGAAGGTCATTGATGAAGCAGCTGAAGGTGGTTGGGTCTAGGACACTACCCTGAGGGACTCCCGCAGAGATGTCCTGGACCGGAGATGACTGACCCTCCACAACCACAACCACCTTCCTCTGTGTCAGCTATGACTCTAACCAGGGGAGTGTTTGCCCCGACACCCACTGACTCCAGTTTTACCAGGGCTCCTTGATGCCACCCTCGGTCAAATCCAGCCTTGATGTTTAGGGCTGTCCCTCTCCCCTCCCCTCTGGAACCCAGCTCTTTTGTCCATGTTTGAGCCAAGGCTGGAATGAGGTCAGGAGCTGGGTGACCCTGGGGGAACCCAAACTGGGGGTCACTGAGCAGGTTATTGCTGAGCAGGTGCTGCTTGATAGCCCTGTTACTGACACCGTCCACCACGTTACTGAGGATCGAGGGGAGACTGATGGGACGGGAATTGTTTGGGTTGGATCTGTCCTGCTTTTTACCTGGGTAATTTCCCACATTGTCGGGTAGATGCCAGTGCTGTAACTACTGGAACAGCTTATCTCGGGCGGGCAGCAAGGTCTGGAGCATAAGCCTTCAGTCCCATTGCTGGAATATTATCAGGGCCCATTGCCTTTGCAGTATCCAGTGCCTCTGGCCTTGTCTTGTTATCACACGGAGTGAATCGTATCGTCTGGACCCTGGTGTCTGTGATGCTGGGGACCACTGGAGGAGCCCGAGACAGATCACCCACTCGGCACTGCTGGCTGAAGATTGCTGTAAAGCTTCAGCCTTACCTTTTCCCTGATGTACTGGGCTCTCCCATCGTTGAGGAGGGGGGTATTAGTGCAGGCTTCTTCTCCAGTGAGGTGTTTATTTGTCTACCACCATTCGTGACTGGATGCGGCAGGACTTCAGAGTGTTAGATCTAATCTGTTGTGTGGGATCACTTAGCTCTGTCTATCACTTGCTGCTCATGCTGATTGACATGCAAGTAATCCTGTTTGGTACCTTCATCAGGTTGACACCTCATCTTCAGGTATCCCTGGTGCTGCTCCCCTCATACCCTCCTGCACTCTCCATTGAACCAGGGTTGATCCCCTGGCCTGATGGTGATGGTTGAGTGGGGGATATGCCGGGCCAGGAGGTTACAGATTGTGCTGGAGTACAGTTCTGCTGCTGTTGATGACCCACAGTGTCTTATGGATGCCAAGGCTTAAGCTGCTAGATCAGTTTGAAGTCTGTCCCAATTAGCACGGTGATAATGCCACACAGCATGATGGAGGGCATTCTCAATGTGAAGGTGGGACTTTGTCTCCACAAGGACTGTGCAGCAGTCACTCTTACTGACACTGTCATGGACAGATGCCTCTGCAGCCAGCAGATTGGTATGGATGAGGTCAAGTATGTTTTTCCCTCACCTCCTGCCGCAGCCCCAGTCTAGCAGCGATACAGTTTACTGACCGGGGAATTCAGTACAAGGGTCAGGATGTCATGTGCAGCTTTGGTTAGGCCTCACTTAAGTACTAGACCCAATTTTAGTCACCACATCACAGGAAGGATGTGGAGGGGTTTACCAGGATGCTGCCTGGATTAGAGGGAGAGGCTGGAAATACCCGGGATGTTTTCTCTGGAGGGGTGGGAGAGGCTGAAGGGGAGACATGATAGTAGTTCATAGAATTATGAGACGTATAGATAGGGTCAAAGGTCAGAATCACTTTTCCCCCAGCGTTGAAACGTCTAAAACTAGGGAGCATGTATTTAAGGTGAGGAGGGAATGCTCAAAGGAGATGAGAGGGGTAGCTTTGTTCTCGTTTAACGTAGAGTGTAGGAGTCTGGAAGGTGCTGCCAGGGTGGTGGTAGAGGCAGTCACCAGAGGGGCATTTGAGGGATTTTCAGAGAAATACATGAACATGCAAGAAATGGCGGGATATGGGACTGCGGGCAGGTGGAAGGGATTAGTTTAATTTGGCGTCATGCTCAGCCCCACACAGTCAGCTGGAGGGACTGTTCCTGTGCTGTACTGTTCAATGTTGTATGATTTTCTAAATGTGCTATTATTTCCTTAACAGCTGATTCCAACATTTTTCTAACAATAGATGGCAAGCTGTTCGGCAAAGTTACCTATTTTCTCCTCCCATGCATTTCTGATCAGGCCAGTCACATCTGCAGGTTTCCCATGTACCTGTATTTTTCCAGAGTCTTACGAATATTTTTGGAAAATCACAACTAATGCATCCACCATCTCTGTAGCTCCCGCTGTTAGGATTCCAGGGAGCACACCATCAGGGCCAGGGGAGTGATCTGCCTTTAACTTAGTTTGTCTAATACCTGCTTCTCTAGTGATGGTCATTCAAACAGCCCAGAAGCCCATCAGCGACTGAATCCATACCACTAAAAATATACAACTACCAATTCAAGCCCAACTTTCCAACATTAGGCCTCACATTAAACTAACTGTGTGAGGCCTGTGGGTCCAGTTACACAGAAAATATGGAAAAGGTTCAGTGTGAAGATGGGCTCAGCAGATGGCATTAAAGTTTCTAGCTCAGGTAACAGGACAGAGTACGGAAAATACCAGGAATCTAACTTCAGGCACAGCAGACAGAGGGTCAGCTACGAGAAGGTAATGAGTCAACGTCAGACCGAGGGTGTTATACCTTAATACACACAGTATACAGAACAAATGAAATTGGCAGGTAGAGTGTTGTGGGTATCACAGAGACATAGAAAATAGGACCAACCTCCTGCAGAAACTGGAATGTGTACAACCAAATGCTGGAGATCACGGCGGGTCAGACAGCAACCATGGAGACAGAGCAAGCTAACATTTCAAATCTAGATGACTCTTCATCAGAGCAAGAGTCAACTAGACAAAACACTCCCCACTGATGTGCTCTGACTCACTGTGCTCTCCAGCATTTGCTGTTTTCAACAGTGAGCCTAGGGCTGAATGGCCGCTGCCTCCTTCAATCCTGCATCACCACTCAATATGGTCACTGGCTGATTATATAATCTCAGTATCCTGTTCCCACTTTCTCTCCAAATCCCTTTATCCACAAGTGCCACGTCCAGCTCCCTCTTGAATATATCCAATGAACTGGCCCCAACAGCTTCCTGCGGGAGAGAATTCCACAGGTTCCCAATTCTCTGAGTGAAGACTTTCTTCCTCATCTCAGTCCTGAATGGCTTGTCCCTTATTCTGAGACTGTGCACCCCCTAGTTCTGGACTTCCCCAACATTGGGAACATTCTTCCCACATCTTGCCTGTCCAGTCCCATCAGGATTTTATATGTTTCTATGAGATGCCCAGTGAGCACAAGCCCAGTTGATCTAGTCTTGCCTCAGGTCAGTCCTGCCATCTCAGGAACCAGCCTGGTGAAGTTTCACTGGACTCGCTCAACAGCGAGAACGTCATTCCTTAGACTAAGACCATAACTGCCCACAATTCTCAGGGTGTAGCCTCACCAAGACCCTGTATAACTGCAGCAAGACATCCTTACTCTGACACTCTGACCGTCTTCCAGCACCACTAATCCAGAATCTGGTTTCCAGCATCTGCAGTCATTGTTTTTACCTCATTCTCAGGGTGTAGCTTTACCAAGACCCTGTATAACTGCAGCAAGACATCCTTACTCTGACCCTCTTGCTATGAAGGACAGCGAGCCATTAGCTTTCCTCACAGCGTGCTCCACCTGCAAGTTAACCTTCAGCCACCGTTCCACCGTGACACCCAGGTCTCATTGCACCTCACCTGCTCCTAAACAGCCACCGTTCACAGAATAATCGGCCTTCCTGTTTCTGTGTCCAAAGTGGATAACCTCACATTTACCTACATTGTATTGCATTTACCAAGTATTGTCTGTCCAAGTAACCCTGCAGCCTCTTCGCATCCTCCTCCCAGCACACCCTGCCACCCAGCTTAGTGTCAGGGGCAAATGTGGAGATACTACATTCAATTCCTTTGTGCAAGTCATTAATGTTTATTGTGAACAGTTGGGGTGGCAGCACTGAACCCTACAGTACCCACTTGTCACTGCCTGCCAGTCTCAAAGGAACCCTTTATTCCAACTCTGCTTCCTGTCTGCCAGCCAGTTCTCTATCCACATCAATACATTACCTCCAATACCATGAGCTTTCATTTCACTTGTTAATCTCTAGGAAAGCCAGTGGATGGATTCCCAGAAGGCCTTTGATGAGGTGCCACACTGAAGGCAGCTGACTGGCAGGAAGCAGAGGGCTGGGAAGACTGGAGTTTCACAGGGGTCAGTGTTGGGACCACAACTATTTACATTATAGATTAACAGTCTGGACAAAGGAACTGAGGTTTGCAGACAACACAAAATTAGATGGAGGGACAAGATATGTACAGGAGGCAGGAGATTGCAGAGGGAGGCAGGAGATGGCCTAATGGTATTATCATCCCGAAACTCAGCTGATGCTCTCGAGATACAGGTCTGAATCCCATTACATAGTGAGAAGAATCTCCCAATAACCAGGAAAACCATGGTCAATTGTCAAATAACACACCTGGTTCACGACCGTCCTTCAGGGATGGAAATCTCCATCCTCATCCAGTCTAACTTACATGTGAATACAGACTCTCAGCAACTCTCAACTGTCCTCTGGAATAGACTGTCAAGGCAGTCAGTTGTGCCAATTTTTACAACATCTCAATGAAAGTCAGCAACAAGCATGACGCTGGAAAAGACAACAGCAGAAACCGCCCTGTCGACCCCACAGACTCCTCCTTACTAACATCTGGGGACTAGTGCCAACATTGAGAGCGCTGTCTCACAGATTAGTCACGCAACAGCCTGACAGAGTCATACTCACAGAATCCTACCTTACCCCAGACCCCACCATCACCATCCCTGGATATGTCCTGTCCCACAGCCTGGACAGGCCCACAGGGGTGGGGGCACAGTCAGGAGGGAATTGCTTTGGGAGTCCTGAACATTGACTCCAGACCTAGGAAGTCTCATAGCTTCAAGTTAAACATGAGCTACAAAACCTCCTGCTGATTACCATCACCATCAGGCCAGGGGATCAACCCTGGTTCAATGGAGAGTGCAGGAGGGTATGAGGGGAGCAGCACCAGGGATACCTGAAGATGAGGTGTCAACCTGGTGAAGGTACCAAACAGGATTACTTGCATGTCAATCAGCATGAGCAGCAAGTGATAGACAGTGATCCCAGACAACAGATTAGATCTAAGCTCTGCAGTCCTGCCACATCCAATCATGAATGTTGATGGACATTTACACAGATCACTGGAGGAAGAGGTTCCATAAATATCCCCATCCTCAATGATGGAAGAGCCCAGTACATCAGGGCAACAGATAAGGCTGAAACTTTCTCAGCAATCTTCAGTCAGAAGTGTCGATGGCCCACCTCGGCCTCCTTCAGTGGTGCCCAGTATCACAGGTGACAATGTTCAGCCAATTTGATCCACTCCACGTGATATCAAGGAGCAGGTGGAGACCCTGGATGCTGCAAAACCAATGGACCCTAACAATATTCCTGCAAGACTTGTGCTCCAGGATCTGCTGCTCCCCTAGCCAAGCTGTTTCAGAACTGTTACCACACTGGCATCTACCTGAAAATGTGGAAGGTCGCCCAGGTATGTCCACTACACAAAAAGCAGGACAAATCCAACCTGGCCAATTCCCGTCCCATCAGTCTCCCCTCGATCCTCAGTAACGTGGTGGACGGGGTCAGTAACAGGGCTATCAAGCAGCACCTGCTCAGTGACCCCCAGTTTGGGATCCCCCAGGGTCACCCAGCTCCTGACCTCATTCCAGCCTTGACTCAAACATGGACAAAAGAGCTCAATTCCAAAGGAGAGAGGAGAGGGACAGCCCTAAACATCAAGGCTGCATTTGACCGAGTGTGGCATCAAGGAGCCCGGACAAAACTGGAATCAGTGGGTGTCAGGGGCAAACACTCCCCTGGTGAGAGTCATAGCTGACACAGAGGAAGGTGGTTGTAGTTGTGGAGGGTCAGTCACCTCCAGTCCAGGACATCTCGGCGGGAGTCCCTCAGGGCAGTGTCCTCGGCCCAACCACCTTCAGCTGCTTCATCAATGTCCTTCCCTCCACCATAAGGACAGAAGTGGGGGATGTTCCCCAATGATTATCCAGCATTCAGCCCCGTTCACAACTCCTCAGGTACTAAAACAGGCCGTGTTCACATACAACAAGATCAGGACAATATCCAGGCTTCGGCTGACAAGTAGAAAGTAATATTCATGCCACACAAATGCCAGGCTATGACTATCTCTAATAAGAGGCAATCTAATAATGCTCTATGTTTTATAAAGGCATTTAAATGGTCACTGGACAGGCATATGGATGAAAATAGAATAGTGTTGGTCAGATTAGTCCAACAGGTTGGCGCAACGGAGGGCAGAAGGGCCTGTACTGACTGTAATGTTCTAACCACCACCCCTTCACAGTCAATGGACTTACCACCACCAAATCCCCCACGATCAACATCCTGGCAGTTATCACTGACCAGAAACTCAACCCGACCTGCTACGTTAACACAATGGTCACCAAGAGCAGATCACAGGCTGGGAACACTTTGGCAAGCAACTCCCCTCCTGACTCCCCAAAGCTATCTCCAAGGCACAAGTCAGGAAGGGGATGGAGTACTCCCCAGTTGCCTGGGTGAGTGTAGCTCCAACAACACTCAAGAAGCTTGACACCATCCAGGGCAAAGCAGCCGCTTGATTGGCACCACATCCTCAAACATCCCCTCCCTCCCCCCCACCGACACTCAGTAACAGCAGTGTGTACCGTCCCCTCCCTCCTCCCCACCGACACTCAGTAACAGCAGTGTGTACCGTCCCCTCCCTCCCCCCACCCACACTCAGTAACAGCAGTGTGTACCGTCCCCTCCCTCCCCCATCGACCCTCAGTAACAGCAGTGTGTACCGTCCCCTCCCTCCCCCACCGACCCTCAGTAACAGCAGTGTGTACCGTCCCCTCCCTCCCCCACCGACCCTCAGTAACAGCAGTGTGTACCGTCCCCTCCCTCCCCCCACCGACACTCAGTAACAGCAGTGTGTACCGTCCCCTCCCTCCCCCACCCCCCTCAGTAACAGCAGTGTGTACCGTCCCCTCCCTCCCCCACCAACACTCAGTAACAGCAGTGTGTACCGTCCCCTCCCTCCCCCACCCACCCTCAGTAACAGCAGTGTGTACCGTCCCCTCCCTCCCCCCACCGACACTCAGTAACAGCAGTGTGTACCGTCCCCTCCCTCCCCCCACCGACACTCAGTAACAGCAGTGTGTACCGTCCCCTCCCTCCCCCCACCGACACTCAGTAACAGCAGTGTGTACCGTCCCCTCCCTCCCCCCACCGACACTCAGTAACAGCAGTGTGTACCGTCCCCTCCCTCCCCCCACCGACACTCAGTAACAGCAGTGTGTACCGTCCCCTCCCTCCCCCCACCCCCCTCAGTAACAGCAGTGTGTACCGTCCCCTCCCTCCCCCACCCCCCCTCAGTAACAGCAGTGTGTACCATCCCCTCCCTCCCCCACCCCCCCTCAGTAACAGCAGTGTGTACCATCCCCTCCCTCTCCCACCCCCCCTCAGTAACAGCAGTGTGTACCGTCCCCTCCCTCCCTCTCCCACCCCCCCTCAGTAACAGCAGTGTGTACCAGCTACAAGATGCCCTGCAGAAACTCACGGAAGATGCTCAGACAGCACCTTGCAAACATATGAGCAATTCCATCTAGAAGGACAAAGGCAGAATATACATGGGAACACCAACCCCCTCGAGCCAGTCACCCAGACTTGGAAATATGTCATAGCTCCTTCAGAGTTCCTAGGTCAAAATCCTGGAATTCCCTCCCTCAGGGCATTGGGATTCAGTCTACGCCACATGGACGGCAGCGAGTCAAGGAGGCAACTCACCCTCACCTTCACAAGGAGAGCAAAAATGCTGACTCAATCACTAACATCTATGTCCCCTACGTAAATAAATAAGGAGGATTTGGATGTGGTAGGAGAGTGAGCAAGGAAGTAGCAGATGGAATACAATAAGAGAAAGTGTGAGGTGATGAACTGTCATTGGAAGAATAGAGGACATGGGGAAAGGTTTCGGTAATCTGAATCACTAAGGGACGAGTTCAGATTTCTCTTCAGGTTAACATGCAGGTTCAGTTAGTCATTAGGAAGGTAATTGCAATGTTAACATGTATTCTCACCCTCTCAAATGCAACAGCAGAGATGTGGGGCTGGGACTCCATAAGGCTTAGGTCAGACCACATTTGGAATATAGTGAGCAGTTCTGGGCTCCATACCAATCTGAAGCCCATCTAACCTACACTATTCCATGTACGTCCATATGCTTGTCCAATGACGACTTAAATGTACTTAAAGTTGGCGAATCTACTACCATAGCAGGCAAAGCATTCCATACCCTTACTACTCTCTGATTAAAGAAACTCTGACATCTGTCCTACATCTATCACCCCTCAATTTAAAGCTATGTCCCCTCGTGCTCCCCGTCACCATTCTTGGAAAAAGGCTCTCCCTGTCCACCCTATCTAACCCTCTGATTATCTTGTATGTCTCTATTAAGTCACCTCTCAACCTTCTTCTCTCTTACAAAAACAGCATCAATCCCTCAGCCTTTCCTTGTTACGACCTTCCCTCCATACCAGGCAACATCCTGGTAAATCTCCTCTGCACCCTTTCCAAAGGGTTCACATCCTTCTTATAATGTGGTGACCAGAACTGTACACAATACTCCAAGTGCGGCCGCACCAGAGTTTTGTACAGCTGCAGCACAACCTCATTGGTTCCGGAACTCAATCCCTCTATTAATAAAAGTTAAAGCGCTGTATGCCTTCTTAACAACCCTGGTCAACTTTCAAGGGTCTGTGTACCTGGACACTGAGATCTCTCTGCTCATCTACACTACCAAGAATCTTACCATTAGCCCAGTACTTTGCATTCCGGTTACTCCGACCAAAGTGAATCACCTCACACTTGTCCGCATTAAACTCCATTTGCTACCTCTCAGCCCAGCTCTGCAGCTTATCTATGTCTCTCTGTAACCTACAACATCCTTAGTCACTATCCACAACCCCATCGACCTTAGTGTCGTCTGCAAATTTACTAACCCACCCTTCTACGCCCTCATCCAGGTCGTTTATAAAAATGACAAACAGCAGTGGACCCAACACCGACCCTTGCGGTACACCACTGGTAACTGGACTCCAGGATGAACATTCCCATTAACCACCACCCTCTGTCTTCTTTCAGCAAGCCAATTACTGATCCAAACTGCTATATCTCCCACAATCCCATTCCTCTGCATTTTGTACAACAGCCTACTGTGGGGAACCTTATCGAATGCCTTGCTGAAATCCATATACACCACATCAACCGGTTTACTCTCATCTACCTGTTTGGTCACCTTCTCAAAGAACTCAATAAGGTTTGTGAGGCACGACCTACCCTTCACAAAACCGTGCTGACTATCCCTAATCAAATTATTCTTTTCTAGTTGATTATAAATCCTATCTCTTAGAACCTTTTCCAACACTTTACCAACAACTGAAGTAAGGCTCACTGGTCTATAATTACTGGGTTGTCTCTACTCCCCTTCTTGAACAGGGGAACCACATTTGCTAACCTCCAGTCTTCTGGCACTATTCCTGTGGACAATGACCATCTAAAGATCAATACCAAAGGCTCAGCAATCTCCTCCCTGGCTTCCCAGAGGATCCTAGGATAAATCCCAACCGGCCCAGGGAACCTATCTATTTTCACACTCCAGATTTCTAATACCTCTTCCTTGTGAACCTCAATCCCACCTAGTCTAGTAGCCTGTATCTCAGTATTCTCCTTGACAACATTGTCATTTTCTAGAGTGAATACTGTCGAAAAATATTCATTTAGTGCTTCCCCTATCTCCTCTGACTCCACACACAGCTTCCCACTACAATCCTTGATTGGTCCTAATCTTACTCTTGTCATTCTTTATTCCTTAAATATCTATAGAAAGCCTTAGGGTTTACCCTGATCCTATCCACCAACAACTTCTCATGTCTCCTCCTGGCTCTTCTGAGCTCTCTCTTTAGGTCTTTCCTGGCTACCTTGTAACCCTTAAGTGCCCTAACTGAGCCTTCACATCTCATCCTAACTTAAGTGAAGTCGAAGTGACCTGTACAAGAGGACGGATTGCACCTAAATTGGAAGGGGACTAATATACTGGCAGGGAAATTTGCTAGAACTGCTTGGGAGCATTTAAACTAGTAAAGTGGGGGGTTCGGAGCAAGGGAGATAGTGAGGAAAGAGATCGATCTGAAATGGATGCAGCTGAAAACAGAAGTGAGTCAAACAATCAGGGCAGGCAGGGACAAAGCAAAGAACAAGGAAGGACTGATCAAAGTAAACTGCATTTATTTCAATGCAAGGGGCCTAACAGGAAGGCAGATGAACTCAGGGCATGGTTAGGAACATGGGACTGGGATATCATAACAATTACAGAGACATGGCTCAGGGATAGACAGGACTGGCAGCTTAATGTTCCAGGATACAAATGCTACAGGAAGGATAGAAAGGGAGGCAAGAGAGGAGGGGGAGTGGCATTTTTGATAAGGGATAGCATTACAGCTGTGCTGAGGGAGGATATTCCCAGAAATACATCCAGGGAGGTTATTTGGGTGGAACTGAGAAATAAGAAAGGGATGATCACCTTATTGGGATTGTATTATAGACCCCCTAATAGTCAGAGGGAAATTGAGAAACAAACTTGTAAGGAGATCTCAGCTATCTGTAAGAATAATAGGGTAGTTATGGTCGGGGATTTTAACTTTCCAAACATTGATTGGGATTGCCATACGGTTAAAGGTTTAGATGGAGAGGAATTTCTTAAGTGTGTACGAGACAATGTTTTGATTCAGTATGTGGATGTACCCACTAGAGAAGGTGCAAAACCTGACCTATTCTTGGGAAATAAGGCAGGGCAGGTGACTGAGGTGTCAGTGGGGGAGCAATTTGGGGCCAGGGACCATAATTCTATCAGTTTTAAAATAGTGATGGAAAAGGATAGACCAGATCTAAAAGCTAAAGTTCTAAATTGGAGAAAGGCCAATTTTGACGGTATTAGGCAAGAACTTTCAAAAGCTGATTGGGGGCAGATGTTCGCAGGTAAAGGGACGGCTGGAAAATGGGAAGCCTTCAGAAATGAGATAACAAGAATCCAGAGAAAGTATATTCCTGTCAGGGTGAAAGGGAAGGCTGGTAGGTATAGGGAATGCTGGATGACTAAAGAAATTGAGGGTTTGGTTAAGAAAAAGAAGGAAGCATATGTCAGGTACAGACAGGATAGATCGAGTGAATCCTTAGAAGAGTATAAAGGCAGTAGGAGTATACTTAAGAGGGAAATCAGGAGGGCAAAAAGGGGACATGAGATAGCGTTGACAAATAGAATTAAGGAGAATCCAAAGGATTTTTACAAATATATTAAGGACAAAAGGGTAACTAGGGAGAGAATAGGGCCCCTCAAAGATCAGCAAGGCAGCCTTTGTGTGGAGCCACAGGAAATGGGGGAGATACTAAATGAATATTTTGCATCAGTATTTACTGGGGAAAAGGATATGGAAGATATAGACTGTAGGGAAATAGATGGTGACATCTTGCAACAAGTTCAGATTACAGAGGAGGAAGTGCTGGATATCTTGAAACGGTTAAAGGTGGATCAATCCCCAGGACCTGATCAGGTGTACCCGAGAAATCTGTGGGAATCTAGGGAAGTGATTGCTGGGCCTCTTGCTGAGATATTTGTATCATCAATAGTCACAGGTGAGGTGCCGGAAGACTGGAGGTTGGCAAATGTGGTGTCACTGTTTAATAAGAGCAGTAAAGCCAGGGAACTATAGGCCGGTGAGCCTGACCTCGGTGGTGGGCAAGTTGTTGGAGGGAATCCTGAGGGACAGGAGGTACATGTATTTGGAAAGGCAAGGAAGGATTTGGGATAGTCAACATGGCTTTGTGCGTGGGAAATCATGTCTCACAAACTTGACTGAGTCTTTTTTGAAGAAGTAACAAAGAAGATTGATGAGGGCAGAGCAGTAGATGTGATCTATAGGGACTTCAGTTAGGCATTCAACAAGGTTCCCCATGGGAGACTGGTTAGCAAGGTTAGATCTCAGGTAATACAGGGAGAACTAGCCATTTGGATACAGAACTGGCTCAAAGGTAGAAGACAGAGGGTGGTGGTGGAGGGTTGTTTTTAAGACTGGAGGCCCGTGACCAGTTGAATGCCACAAGGATCGGTGCTGGGCCCTCTACTTTTTGTCATTGATATAAATGATTTGGATGTGAGCATAAGAGGTACAGTTAGTAAGTTTGCAGATGACACCAAAATTGGGGTGCAGTGGACAGTGAAGAGGGTTACCTCAGATTACAACAGGATCTGGACCAGATGGACCAATGGGCTGAGAAGTGGCAGATGGAGTTTAATTCAGATAAACGTGGGGTGCTGCATTTTGGGAAAGCAAATCTTAGTAGGACTTATACACTTAATGGTAAGGTCTTAGGGAGTGTTGCTGAACAAAGAGACCTTGGAGTGCAAGTTCATAGCTCCTTGACAGCGGAGTCGCAGGTAGATAGGATAGTGAAGAAGGCGTTTGGTATGCTTTCCTTTATTGGTCAGAGTATTGAGTACAGGAATTGGGAGGTCATGTTGCGGCTGTACAGGACATCGATTAGGCCAGTTGGAATACTGTGTGCAATTCTGGTCTCCTTCCTATCGGAAAAATGTTCTGAAACTTGAAAGGGTTCAGAAAAGATTTACAAGGATGTTGCCAGGGTTGGAGGATCTGAATAGGCTGGGGCTGTTTTCCCTGGAACGTCAGAGGCTGAGGGGTGACCTTATAGAGGTTTACAAATTATGAGGGACATGGATAGGATAAATAAACAATGTCTGTTCCCTGGGGTCAGGGAGTCCAGAACTAGAGAGCATAGGTTTAGGGTGAGAGGGGAAAGATATAAAAGACTCCTAAGGGGCAACTTTTTCATGCAGAGGGTGGTACATGTATGGAATGAGCGGCCAGAGGATGTGGTAGAGGCTGGTACAATTGCAATATTTAAGAGGCATTTGGATGGGTATATGAATAGGAAGTGTTTGGAGGGATATGGGCCGGGTGCTGGCAGGTGGGACTAGATCGGGTTGGGATATCTGGTCGCCGTGGATGGGTTGGACTGAAGGGTCTGTTTCCGTGCTGTACGTCTCTATGACTCTAAGCCTTCTTCCTCCTCTTGACCAGAGATTCCACTTCCTTCGTAAACCATGGCTCCCGTGCTCTATAGCTTCCTCCCTGCCTGACAGGTACATACTTGTCTAGGACACACACAAACTTTTCCTTGAATAAGCTCCACATTTCTAATGTGCCCCTCCCCTGTAGTTTCCTTCCTAAATCCTTGGGTAAGTCTAGAGGTTTCCAAGAATAGTTACAGGGATGAAGGGGCTTGTCATATGAGGTTCAGTTCAGGACTCTGGGTGGCACATGATGGAGTTAAAAGGTTTAGGGAGAGGTGGGGGTTGGGGGGAGACTATTTGCAATGTACAGAATACTGAGTAGCCTGGAGTAAATGAGTATGAAGAAGTTCTTTCCACTACTTGGAAAGAATAGGACCAGAGGACACAGGAACGACCCAAGAGAACTGAGATGGGCAAGGATTTCTTCAGGAAGAGGGTGGGGAATCTGAGCAACTCAATGCTGCAGAGGGCTGTGAGTCCCAGGTCATTCAGCATTCCTAAGGCAGAGATAGATGGGTTCTGGGTTAATAAGAGGACAATGGTTACAGGGAGAAGGCAGAGCAATGGGGTTGAGAAACATATCAGTCATGATTAAGTGATGGATCAGACTCAGTGAGCTAAACAGTCCAATTCTGCATCTTACAGTTTTATGGACACTTCAACTGCTCATCCAGATACTTCTTAAAGATTGTGAGGTTTCCCACCTCAAATACCGTCCCAGGCAAGGTATTCCAGATGGCCACCACCTTCAGGGAGAAAAGCATTTTCCTCAAATTCCCTCGAACATCCTGCCTTCCACATTAAAATTATGCCCTCTTGTTATTGATATTTCAACCCAGGTGAACAGCTGCTTTTCATCCACCCTGGCTATGCCTCTCAATATTAAACACTGCTGTGAGATTCCCTCATCAACCAAACCTTCTCTGCTCTAAAGAAACCACCCTGAGCTTCTCCAGCCTGTCTTCATCACTAACCTGCTCCATCCCAGGCAGTATCCTGGTGAATCCCCTCTGTACCCCCTCCCAGTACAATCACATCCTTCCTATAGTGTGGGCACCAGAAACTGCACACAGTCCTCCAGCTGTGGCCTCCCTAAACTCCTGGACAGCTCCACCAGAGCCTCCCTGCTCTGATCATCCAAGCCTCGACTGATAAAGGCAAGTGTCCCCATGGCCGCCTTAACCACCCTAGTAACCTGTCCCACCACCTCCAGGGCCCTGTGGACAAAGACCGCAAGATTCCCCGTTCCTCGGAGCTTCCTGCTGTCCTGCCAGCTATTATACAGATATATCAGACTAACTCCTTGATGGTTTCCTTGTTGCCCTAAAGCTCCCCTGATTAATTTTCAAAGATGCCTATGTTCACTTTAAATCACTGTGTTCCTTTTCAGATATTTAAAGGTGCTCTCATTGTCAGTTTTTTATATTCCTCGCTGGTTTAACTCTGTAATATGTTTTCTAATCTTCCTTTACTGCATTCTGAATTTATCCCAGTCTTCAGAGTGATGACTGACTTTGGGTTCATTATTTTTCACTTTGTATTCTCTTTCACTTTGTTGGTTATCTCTGGTTTGTTTATCCCTCTGTTAGAATCTTCCCTCCGTACTGGGATGTAATTTTGCTCAGGGTCATGAATTACCTCCTTAAATGTATGCTGCTGCTTGCTTACTGTCTTTCCTGCTCATCTGTCTACCCAGTTCACTTTAGCTAACTCTATCCTCAGTTAGTGAGTTTTGCGAAGATTTGTAGCGCAGGTTGAGGTTCTGGGTTGAGCTGGAAGGTTCAGTTTCAGACATTTCGTCACTACACTGGGTAACATCAGTGAGCCTCTGGATGAAGCACTGGTGTTAGTGACTTACTTTTTATTCATGTGTTTAGGTTTCCTTGAGTTAGTGATGTCAGTTCCTGTGGTGATGTAATTTCCTGTTCTTTTTCTCAGAGGGTGGTAAATGGGATCCAAGTTGATGTGTTTGTTGATAGAGTTCCAGTTGGAATGCCATGCTTCTAGGAATTCTCAGGTGATTCTCGGTTTGGCTTGTCCTAGGATGGATGTGTCGTCCCAGTCGAAGTAGTGTCCTTCCTAATCCATATGTGAGGATACTAGTGAGAGAGGGTCATGTTGTTTTGTGGCCAGTTGGTGTTCATGTATCCTGGTGGCTAGTTTTCTGCCTGTTTATCCAATGTAGTGTTTGTTATAGTTCTTGCACGGTATTTTGTAAATTACATTAGTTTTGCTTGTTGTCTGTACAGGGTCTTTCAAGTTCATTAGCTGCTGTTTGAGTGTGTTGGTGGGTTTGTGGCCTACCATGATGCCAAGGGGTCTGAGTAGTCTGGTAGTCATTTCTGAGATGTCTTTGATGTAGGGGAGAGTGGCGAGGGTTTCTGGATGTGATTTGTCTGCGCGTTTGGGTTTGCTGCTGAGAAATCAGCGGACTGTGTTCATTGATACCTGCGACTTTTGAATACATGGTATAGGTGATTGTCCTCTGCTGTGTAACTCCTCTGTGTTGCGGTGTGTAGTGGCTCATTGGAATAATGTTCTAATGCAGCTTCGTTTGTGGGTGTTGGGATGATTCCTTCTGCAGTTCAATATTTGGTCTGTATGTGTTGTTTTCCTGTAGATGCTGGTTTTCTAACAGTGCAGTCAATGTTTCCTTGGCCAGGTTGATGTTGGTGAATGTGAACAGGGCTGTTACATCAAAGGAGACCATTATTTCATTCTCTTCTATCTTAGTGTCTTCAGGAATACTTGGGTAGAGTGGACGGACTGGCGTGAGCGTGTTACTAAGTGTTTTAATCTTTGGTACAGCTCCTTGGCCACTCTAAGTTGGTGCTCCAGATAGTGAGACTATGGGTCTGAGGGGGTTCCTGGTTTGTGAATTTTGGGTAATCCGTAGAAGCGTGGTAGGTTGGATCCGTCTGGTTTCATTTTTTGAAACTCAATCTTGTTTATTTCTCCAGATTTCTGAAGGTTTTCTGAGTAGGGCTGTGAGTCGGTTCTCTAGTGTGGGGTCAGGTCTATCGCCACCTGTTGGTAAGTGTTGGTATCTGCAAACAGTGTGTTCACCTTCTCAATGTGGTCTCTTTGATTTAAAATGACTGTCAAGCATCCTTTGTCTGCAGGTAGGTAATTGTTTTTAAAATCTTCGAATCCTTGTAGTACTTTCCTTTCTTGTGTGTAGAGTATGTTACATTCCTTTTTCCTGCTTAATGTTGGTGCAACTATCTGATAGTTTGCTGAGTTTCTTCTATCTTCCCATGTTGTTCCTAATGCTGCTAAGAAATCTTTCTGGTCTGCATCCTGGAAGTTGTAATTTAATCCTCTTACTAAGATGGCTTTTTCAGTGTCTATAAGACCATAAGACATAGGAGTGGAAGTAAGGCCAATCGGCCCATCGAGTCCACTCCGCCATTCAATCATGGCTGATGGGTATTTCAACTCCACTTACCCGCATTCTCCCCGTAGCCCTTAATTCCTTGTGACATCAAGAATTTATCAATCAGTCAGATAAGTTTTTTTTAATCAATGCTTCTGGGTTGTCTGTGAGTCATTTTGTGAATGTGTCTAGTATTTTCTGCAGGTCTATTGTTTATATTTTCTGCGTTTGCTGCTGTCTAATGTCCATGGCTCGTTGTACAATGTCTGTCCATTCATGGTCTGTCATGTTAGTGAGTAAGGTTTTTGGGGTAAAATTTCCCAGATGTATTGATGGGAATACATGATACCAGCCACCAGGATACATGAACACCAACTAGTCACAAAACGACATGACCCTCACATACGGATGAGGAAGGACACCACTTTGACTGAGACAACACATCCATCCTAGGACAAGCCAAACAAAGACATGCACGAGAATTCCTAGAAGCATGGCATTCCAACTGGTACTCTATGAACAAACACACAGATTTTGACCCCATTTACCACCCTCTGAGAAAAAGAACAGGAAATTACATCACCACAAGAAATGACATCAACCACCAAGGAAACCTAAACACACAAATAGAAAGTGTGTCACCAACAAGAAAGGCAGTACAGTGGTTCAGTGGTTAGCACTGCTGCCTCTCAGCACCAGGGAGCCAAGTTCAATTCCAGCCTCGGGTGAATGTCCGTGTGGAGTTTGCACATTCTCCGTGTCTGCGTGGGTTTTGTTGTGTATTAGATTACTTACAGTGTGGAAACAGGCCCTTCGGCCCAACCAGTCCACACCGACCCGCCGAAGCGCAACCCACCCATACCCCTACCCCTACATATACCCCTTACCTAACACTATGGGCAATTTAGCATGGCCAATTCACCTGACCCGCACATCTTTGGACTGTGGGAGGAAACCGGAGCACCGGAGGAAACCCACGCAGACACAGGGAGAACGTGCAAACTCCACACAGTCAGTCGCCTGAGGTGGGAATTGAACCCAGGTCCCTGGCGCTGTGAGGCAGCAGTGCTAACCACTGTGCCACCGTGCCGTTTCCTCCCACAATCTAAAGATGAGCAGGTCAGGTGAATTGGCCATGATAAATTTCCATAGTTTTAGTGCATTAGTCAGGGGTAAATATAGGTAGGGGAATGGGTCTGGGTGGATTACTCTTCGGAGGGTCAGTGAGGGCCAAAGGGCCTGTGTCCATACTGTAGAGAATCTAATCTTAAAAAAAACACCAGCGCTTCGCCAGAGGCTCACTGATGATGTTACCTCGTATGGTGACGAAACATCTGAAAATGAACCTTCGAGCTCAACAAGCAAGCTTACAGCAATCCTCATTTCACTGTCATTCCCTTTAAGTTATGCTGTGAAAATCTCATCAGTTCTCCCTCTCCACTGTCCCAATCAAACCCTCCCAGGTGAGGGATAGCAGAGTACATTACCTGAAGTAGGTAGCAATGCAGAGGATCACAACCAGCATCGGGTAATAAATATAGAATCCATCAGCAATGAAGGATATCACCCGCATCGAGCCCATTATCTGAGGATAAATTGGAAACAAATTGTTAAGTCAGGCGAGTATCATTACCCCAAAACCCACTGATCATCAGCATGACCTTCCTCTCAGCCCCAACCACCCCCATCTCCTATCTCTCACCGAGGTGTAAGCAGTCTGCTCTCTGTTCTGATGGGAAATTGCGGAATCCATGTGGATCAGTCCCAAGAAATTCAGACATAACGGTGGTGTCAGACGGCAGAACAACCTGTAAATCAAAACAAAATTTATCCCAATCCATAGGTCTGTGCTATAAACCCTTCTTCCAGCCTTTTCCCAGCTGTACGCTGCAAAATTCCACCTATTGTGTCAACTGCAAATCTGGTACAGGACATTCACTTCCTTCTGCCAGATCATTAATGTATTATTATAAATAGTTGTGGTCTCAGCACCGATCCCTGTGGAACCCCACTGGTTACAGGTCACCAACTTGAAAAAGAACCCTTTATTCCCACTCACTGTTTCCCACCCAATTCTCTACCCATGCCAATATGCAACCACCAGCACTTTGGGCTCTTATCTTATGACTTAATCTTTTGAGAGGTTCTTTGTCAAACACCTTCTGGAACTCCATGTACATTTACTGGCTCCCTCTATCTACTCTGGTTAACACTTCCTCAAAACAATTCTAATAAATAAGTCAGACACAATTTCCCTTTTGTGAAGCCATACTGACTCTGCTTGATTAGATAACAATTTTCCAAATGTCCTTAATATTTGACTCCAACATTTTTCCAACAATAGAGCTGAGGTCAATCAGCCTAAAAATTACCCGCTTTATGCCTCCTTCCCTCCTGAATAAGAGTGCCACATCGTACTTTTCCAATCCTCTGGTGCTTTTCCAGAATCCAACAGTATTAGAAAATTAGAACAGTGATGGAGGTTCACCAGATGAATCCTAGGGATAACAGGCTCATCTTAAGAAAGATTGAGAAGACCTGGTCTGTATTTTCTAATTTTGACAAATGAGAGGTGCAGAATATATCCTGGAGAACGTGATGTTCTAGCCACTTCAGGTCTAGGGAACACCCTCAATGCTATTAGAGAATGTTCCAGAATTTGCAGCAGGTTAGTACACAGATACAGTGAATGATGACAAGTTTTCTCAGTGCCCAGATATCTGTTTAATGATTAAATTCAATCCCTTCCCTAAGGCAGACATCGGGATAACTAGCCTCAAGGTGACTTCTTCCTTTCTTCCTCCTGTGTCAGTGGGGCGAGTGTTGCTACTACCCCGTCTGGTGGAACCTTTCCTGAAATCAGAATTTGGGAAAATTCACACCAGCACATCTGCTGCCCCTTTCTCTTTGAAGACACTCAGAAGAAATCCATCTGGACCCAGAGAGGGGTCAGCCCCAGCTCCAGTCAGCTGCTCAATCCCACTTCCTGATGGTTGGGATGTTACAACCGGGCAGCAGTGACCGTGAGGGTAGAGCTGAAGGGATTTACAGCAGGGAGGGAATGGGTTTCTGATCCTCGATGCTGAAGAGACAAACAACTTCTTTTCATTTAATTTCACCTGCCATTTCCTTTTCATCCACTATTAACTCTACATTCTCACTCTCTAGGGGCTAACACTCAGTTCACTTATTCGATTTTAAAAACCTGGGAAAAAGAGAGCCAGTCAAGTGGGTTTTGGTCTGGATGGTTCGATTTGATTTGATGCATTATTGTCACTTGTACCTAGGTACAGTGAAAAGTTTTGTTTTGTGTGCAGTACAGGCAGATCATAGCATACAAAGTGCATTAAGGTAATAGAGTAAAAAATGAGGTCTGCAGATGCTGGAGATCACAGCTGAAAATGTGTTGCTGGTTAAAGCACAGCAGGTCAGGCAGCATCTCAGGAATAGGGAATTCGACGTTTCGAGTATAAGCCCTTCTTCAGGAATGAGGAAAGTGTGTCCAGCAGGGTAAGATAAAAGGTAGGGAGGAGGGACTTGGGGGAGGGGCGATGGAGGTGGGATAGATGGAAGGAGGTCAAGGTGAGGGTGATAGGCCGGAGTGGGGTGGGGGCGGAGAGGTCAGTAAGGAGATTGCAGGTTAGGAGGGCGATGCTGAGTTGAGGGAACCGACTGAGACAAGGTGGGGGGAGGGGAAATGAGGAAACTGGAGAATTCTGAATTCATACCTTGTGGTTGGAGGGTTCCCAGGCGGAAGATGAGGCGCTCCTCCTCCAGCCGTCGTGTTGTTATGTTCTGCCGGTGGAGGAGTCCAAGGACCTGCATGTCCTCGGTGGAGTGGGAGGGAGAGTTAAAGTGTTGAGCCACGGGGTGGTTGGGTTGGTTGGTCCGGGCGGCCCAGAGGTGTTCTCTGAAGCGTTCCGCAAGTAAGCGGCCTGTCTCCCCAATATAGAGGAGGCCACATCGGGTGCAGCGGATGCAATAGATGATGTGTGTGAAGGTACAGGTGAACTTGTGGCGGATATGGAAGGATCCCTTGGGGCCTTGGAGGGAAGTGAGTGTGGAGGTGTGGGCGCAAGTTTTACATTTCCTGCGGTTGCAGGGGAAGGTGCTGGGGGTGGAGGTTGGGTTGGTGGGGGGTGTGGATCTGACGAGGGAGTCACGAAGGGAGTGGTCCTTGCGGAACGCTGATAGGGGAGGGGAGGGAAATATATCCTTGGTGGTGGGGTCCGTTTGGAGGTGGTGGAAATGACGGCGGATGATACGTTGTATGCGGAGGTTGGTGGGGTGGTAGGTGAGAACCAGTGGGGTTCTGTCTTGGTGGCGGTTGGAGGGGCGGGGCTCAAGGGCGGATGAGCGGGAAGTGAAGGAGATGCGTTGGAGGGCATCATCGATCACGTCTGGGGGGAATCTGTGGTCCTTGAAGAAGGAGGCCATCTGGGCTGTGCGGTGTTGGAACTGGTCCTCCTGGGAGCAGATGCGGCGGAGACGAAGGAATTGGGAATATGGGATGGAGTTTTTGCAGGGGGCAGGGTGTGAGGAGGTGTAGTCCAGGTAGCTGTGGGAGTCAGTCGATTTATAGTAGATGTCTGTGTTGAGTCGGTCGCCTGAGATAGAGATGGAAAGGTCTAGGAAGGGGAGGGAGGAGTAAGGAATACAATGTTACAGCTGCAGGGAAACTGCACAGACAGTGAGATCTACATTAAATTTCCTCATAATAGCAGGGAAGAAGCTGTCTTTGAATCTATTCATACATATATACAAACTTTTATATCTTCTGGCTGATGGAAGATGGTGGAAGACAGTATAGCCGGGGCGGGAGGGGTTCTTGATGGTGTTGTTTGCCTTCCCAAGGTAGCCAGAAGTATAGATCGAGTCAGTGGATGGTTTAAGAGATGGACTGAGCTGCATTCACAACTCTCTAATTTCTTGCAATCTTGAAAGAGCAGTTGCCATACCAAGTTGTGATGTATCCAGATAGGATTCTTTCTATGGTGCATCTATAAAAATTGGTAAGCGTCCCTATGAACATCTCAAATTTCCTTCGGCTCCTAAGGGAGTACAGATGTTGTGCTTTCTTCACCATTGTGTCGATGTGGGTGAACCCGGACAGATTGTCATTCCCAGGAACTTGACGCTCTCTACCATCTTCACCACAGCCTCATAGATACAGACAGGCATGTGCCCTCCACTCCCCTTCCTGCAGTCAATGGCCAGCTCCTTCATTTTGTTGATGTTGATGGAAAGTTTGTTGTCTTTACACTATGCGGCTAGGCACTCAATCTCTTACCTGTATTCTGTCTCATCATTATTTGAGATCTGACCTCCAATGGTGGTGTTGACAGCGAACTCATTCATCAAGTTCAATCTGGCCACATAGTTCTGAGTAGGCAAGGAGTATAGTGGGGCTGAGGACGCTGCCTTGCAGGGTACAGAGTTGAGGGTTATGGTAGAGGAGGTGTCATCGCCTATTCTCACTGGTTGCACTCAACCCTGGAACACCAGCATAACAAGGATACTGCTTATTGACTGAGGAAGTGAGGACTGCAGATGCTGGAGATTAGAACTGATAAGTGTGGTGCTGGAAAAGCACAGCAGGTCAGGCAGCATCCAAGGAGGAGTATCGACATTTCAGGCATAAGCCCTTCACCAGGGATGTGATGAAGGGCTTATGCATGAAACATCAACTTCCATGCTCCTCAGATGCTGGATACTAGTGAGAGAGGGTCATGTCGTGTTGTGGCTAGTTGATGTTCATGTATCCTAGTGGCTAGTTTTCTGCCTGTTTTAGACAATGTAATGTTACAGTCCTTGCACAGTATTTTGTAAATAACATTAGAACTATGAACAGCAGGGGAAAATCACTTATAATGTATTCAAAAAGAATGGTTACCCAATGAACACAGTCCGCAGATTTTTCAGCAACAAACCCAAACAAGCAGACAAAACACATCCAGAAACCCTCGCCACTCTACATCAAAGACATCTTGGAAATGACAGCCAGACTACTCAAACCCCTTGGCATCATGGTAGCCCACAAACCCACCAACACACTAAAACAGCAGCTAATGAACTTGAAAGACCCCATACAGACAAGCAAAATTAATGTCATTTACAAAATACCGTGCAAGGACTGTAATAAACACGACATCGGATAAACAGGCAGAAAACTAGCCACCAGGAGACATGAACATCAACTAGCCACAACACGACATGACCCTCTCTCACTAGTATCCTCACATACGGATGAGGAAGGACACCACTTCGACTGGGACAACACATCCATCCTAGGACAAGCCAAACAGAGGCACGCACGAGAATTCCTTGAACATGGCATTCCAACTGGAACTCTATCATCAAACACATCGAGTTAGAGCCCATCTACCACCCCTGAGAAAAAGAACAGGAAATGTCATCAACACAGGAAATGACATCACCCACCCAAAGAAACACAAACATATAAATTGAAAGCAGGAATTAATGATAAAGTCCTCGGGAGTGTTGCTGAACACAGAGACCTTGGAGTGCAAGTTCATAGCTTCTTGAAAGTAGAACCACAGGTAGATAGGATAGTGAAGGCATTTGGTATGCTTTCCTTTATTGGTTACAGCTTTAAGGATAGGAGTTGAGAGGTCCTATTGAGTCTGCACAGGACATTGGTTAGGCCACTTTTGGCATATTATGTGCAACTGTGGACTTCCTCCTATCGGAAGGATGCTGTGAAACTTGAAAGAGTTCAGAAAAGATTTACAAGGATGTTGCCAGGGTTGGAGGATCTGAGCTACAGGGAGATGCTGAACAGGCTGGGGCTGTTTTCCCTGGAGTGTCAGAGGCTGAAAGGTGACCTCAGAGGTTAATGAAATCATGAGAGGCATGGATAGGATAAATAGACAAGTTCTTTTCCCCAGGGTGGGGGACTCCAACAATAGAGGGCATAGAACAAAGAACATCCTTGTAAATTTTTTCTCTTTAATAACATCCTTCCTATAAGCTTGGTGACCAAAACTGAACACAATACTCCCAGATGTCCTCAACAACGTCCTGTATAACTGCAACATAAAACTTGCTAACTTCTATACTCAATGCCCTGACTGATGATGGTCAGTGTGCCAAAAGCCTTCATCAAAAAAGAACAAAGAAAATTTACAGCCCAGGAACAGGCCCGTCGGCCCTCCAAGCCTCCAAATCTACTGTCTAAACCCATCACCCAATTCCTAACCATCTGTATCCCTCTGCTCCTCACCTACTCATGCATCTGTCCAGACGCATCTTAAATGAATTTACCGTGCCTGCCTCTACCACCTCTTGTGGCAACGCATTCCAGATACCCACCACCCTCTGTGTGAAGTATTTTCCGCATGTATACCCCTTAAACCTTTCAACTCTCACCTTGAAAGCATGACCTCTCGTTATTGAATCCTTCACCCTGGGAAAAAGCTTATCTCTATCTACACTGTCTATACCCTTCATGATTTTGTAAACCTCAGTCAGGTCCCTCCTCAATCTCCTTTTTCCTAATCTAAACAAACCTGACCTACTCAGCCTCTCTTCATAGCTAGCACCTTCCATACCAGGCAACATCCTTGTAAACCTTCTCTGCACCCTCTCCAAAGCGTCCACATCCTTTTGGGAATGTGGCACCCAGAACTGTACACAGTATTCTAAATGCGGCCGAACCACTATCTTGTACAATTTTAACATGACCTGCCAGCTCTTATACTCAACACCCCGTCCAATGAAGGCAAGCATACTATATGCCTTCTTGACCACTCTATCCACCTGTGCAGCAACCTTCAGGGTACAATGGACCTGAACTCCCAGATCTCTCTGCTCATCAACTTTTCCCAAGGCTCTTCCGTTCACTGTATAATTTGCTCTAGAATTAGACTTTCCTAAATGCATCACCTCACATTTGTCTGGATAGAACTCCATCGGCCACTTCTCTGCCCAACTCTCCAGTCTATCTATATTCTCCTGTATTCTTTGACAAGGTTTAGGGTAGAGGGGAAAGATATAAAAGGGACCTAATGGTGCGTGTATGGATTGAGCTGCCAGAGGAAGTGGTGGAGGCTGGTACAATTACAGCATTTAATAGGTATCTGGATAGATATATAAATAGGAAGGGTTTACAAAGATATGGTCAAATTGCTGGCAAATGGGACTAGATTAATTTAGGATAGCATGGACGAGTTTGACCAAAGGACCTGTTTCCATGTTCTACATCTCTAGGACTGTATTTGTTCAATTTGTCTGCCATCTTTTTGATGTCCATGAAGAATTCACCTGATTCTAACTGCCAGGGACTTACATCTGCCTTCACCAGTCTTGTTCTCTTCATATATCTATAGAAACCTTTGCAGTCAGTTTTTATGTTTTTCGTAAGCTTACCTCCATATTGTATTTTTTCTCTTCCGAAGTAAACTTTTTGTCCTCCTGTATGCTTCCTCTTTGGCTTTAACACGATCCCTGATTTTGGTTGTTAGCCATCTTCCCTGTTTTACTCTTATGCCAGATAGAGATATACAACTTTTGAAGCTCATCCATCTGCCACTACCTACACTCTGTCATCAACCCTTCAGTATCCTTGACCGGTTTATCTTAGCCAATCCATGCCTCATACCATCAAAATAAGCTTAAGGACCTGTCTCAGATTTAACTGTGTCCCTCTCCACCTTCATGAAGAATTCTAACATATTTTGGTCACTCTTTCCCAAAGGATCTCTCCCAACAAAGTTGCTAATTAATCCTATCTCGTTACACAATTCCCAATCTAGGATGGTTTGCTCTCTGTTGGTTCCTCAACATATTGGTCGAGGAAACTATCCCTCATACATTCCAGGACATCCTCTTCCATCACATTGCTACCAGTTTGGTTAGTCCAGTCAACATGCAGACTGAAGTCATCTTTAATGACTGCTGCACCCTTACTGCATGCATCTCTAATTCCGTGTTTAAATACAATCCCCAACCTCACACCCACTGTTTGGTGGTCTGTACACAACTCACACTAACACTTTTTGGTGTTCCACGGCTCCACTCATACAGATACCAGATGATCCAAGCTAAACGTCCTTTCTTAGGATACCCCGGACATTGAGTTCCCACCTTTGGTCACCCCGGTCTCTATAATCTCATCTCCATTATATCCAATAATAATGGTCTGTGCAGTTCATTCATCCACCTTAGTGCAAATGCTCTTCACATGGAGAGACAAAGTCTTATGGCTCTTTTTTGTTTTTTGATAGCCCTTTTGGAGTTATGTTGTACGTGGCCCTTTCTGATTTGTGTCTTCGGTTTCTCTGCCTTTCACTTTCATGCATGTTGTCTTTTGTTTCTGTCTCCACTTTACTTCCCTCCAGCCTCCTGCATTGGTTCCCATTCCCCTGTTATATCAGTTTAAACTCTCCCCAACAGCACGAGCAAACACTCCCCCCAGGACACTGATTCCAGTCCTCCCCAGGAGAAAACCGTCCTCTTGTAGTAACTAGATTTATATGGCAAGTCCCATTCAGCGTCTGATCAATGGTAACAGCCTACAGAGATGACCCAGGCTGGGATGACTGACCTCTAATAACCACAACCATTTTCTTTTCTACCAGGTCTGACTCTAAACAACAGTGTTTTGGTTCCAGAACACTAAGGCTCCTTGATGCCACACTCAGTCAAATGCAGTCTTGACGTCCCTCTCCGCTCCCCTCTGGAATTCAGCTCTTTTGTCCATGTTTGACCCAAGGCTGGAATGAGGTCAGGAGCTGGGTGACCCTGGGGGATCCCAAACTGGGGGTCACTGAGCAGGTGCTGCTTGATAGCCCTGTTACTGACACCGTCCATCACGTTACTGAGGATTGAGAGTCAACTAATGGTGCGGACACCTATGGGATACTTGTCTCTACCAGACAGAGGACACGATATTACAAGCTGGAGTTTAATGCTGGATCGATATGAACAGTACACAGACCAAAGCTGAAGGTATCTCTTCTGCTCCAGGGGTTGGTCAGGCCTGAGGCCACATGACTGGGTGGTTCCACAAGCAGTTTGTGCCAATCACAGGCTGTTGCTCTCCAGCGAGTGCTGTGGCCAACACAGTCGGTTGAATTCAGTGCAGAGCCCTGTTGCCTGAGGGGCAGTGAGTTCAGATGTTTAGGATGGCACATGGAACTTGGGTGCTTTTTCGTGAAAGAGATGGAAAATACTAATGCTCAACTCTTTTGAGCATTAGTAAGTGCAGAATTGGAACATTGGGCAGAGTTTTCATCTTCCAAAGGCAGGTACAATCACACTGGAAGCAGGTCAGGGAAGCTTCACTGAGCCGATTGCTGGGAGTTGTGAGAAAAGCCTGGGCCAAAGCTCACTGGCCTTTAGATGTGACCTTAATACAACATGAAACATTTTGAAGGGGCTTCACAGGTTAGACAAAAAGGCAGATTCGACAGAGATTTTCAAAAAAGTGACCAAGAATGTAGATGAGGGTGGTGCTGTTGATGTAGCTTACATGGATTTTAGCAAAGCCTTTGACAACTTCCCACATGGCGACTGAAAGGAGGCAAAAGTTTATGAATTCAGAATAACGTGCCTGAATTCCAGAGGTAACATGAGAGTGACAGCTCTTGACATCAAAGCTGCATTCAACCGAGTGTGGCACGAAGTACCAGAGCAAAACTAGAATCAACAGGGTATCAGGGGCAAACTCTCTGCTGTTGGAGTCATAGCTAGCATAAAGGAAGATGGTTGTGGTTGTTGGAGGTCAGTCATCTCAGCTCCAGGACATCTCTGCAGGAGTCCCTCAGGTCAGTGTACTAGGCCCAACCATCTTCAGCTGCTTCATCAATGACCTTCCCACTGTCATAAGGTCAGAAGTGGGGATGTTCGCACAATATTTAGCAATATTCACAACTCTTCAGATACTGAAATCTTTCATGTTCAAATGCAACAAGATCTGGACAGTGCTGAAAATGTGTTGATGTTAAAGCGCAGATTAGGCAGCATCCAAGGAACAGGAAATTCGACGTTTTGGGCATAAGCCCTTCATCAGGAATCTGGACAGTATCATGGCTTGGGATGACAACTGGCTAGTAATATTTGCGACAGGCTATGACCATTCCCTTTAAGGGGCAAGCTAACCACCGCCCCTTGACATTCAATGGTGTTACCATCACTGAATCCCCATCAACATTGTGGTGGTTATCATCAACCAGAAACTCAACTGGATTCACCACATGACTGCAAGAGCAAGTCAGAAGCTGTGAATCCTGTAATTAACTCCCCTCCTGACTCCCCAAAGCCTGTCCACCATCCACAAGGCACAAGTCAGGAGGGTGATGGAACACTCCCCACTTGCTCTGGATGGGGGCAGCTCCAACAGCACTCAAGAAGCTCAACACCATCCAGGACAAAGCAGCCGCTCGATTGGGACCACATCCACAAACATCCCCTCCCTCCAACACTGACACTCCGTAGCAGCAGTGGGTACCATCAACAAGATGCACTGCAGAAATCTCCAAAAATCCTCAGACAACACCTTCCAAACCCACGACCACTTCCACCAAGAAGGACAAGGGAAGCAGATACATGGGAACACCACCTCCTGCATGTTCCCCTCCTAGCCATTCACCATCCCAACTCGGAAATATATCGCTGTTCCTTCAGTGTCACTGGGTCAAAATCCTGGAATTTCCTCCCTAAGGGCACAGCAGATCAATTAATCACATGACTGCAACTGTTTAAGATACTTTCTCAAGGGTAAGCAGTGAAATGCAATGAATGTTAGCCCAAACAGCAACACTTTTGTCCCATCAACAAATGAAAAAAAATACAATCTGGTGACAGTCCAGACTGTCTAATGGGAGTGGAATGACTTAGAGACTTCGACAGATTAACAGTTGGTGGAACTGCGGCAGATGGAGGTCAATACAAGGGAACAGTGATCCCCTCAAGGGGGCCTCAAAGTTGCATCATCTCTAAATGGTAAGGAGAGGGGAGCTGAGAGAGAGAGTGGAGAGATTTAGGGCCCTGAGCACAGCAATCACTGATTGGACAATGATTGCAGATGGTGAAAAGGGATGTTTGCCGGTTGAGGGAATACTGGAAATAATAGCCCAGCTGCAGACACCTCTGATTATCCCTCTCTCTCTCTCACTCAGTCACTGAGGTGAACTGAGAGCACTGCCCACAGAATGAAGGTTGAACTTATAAATGACAGTCAGATCAGATCTTGATCAGACCAAGGAGTGGCAGATGCAATTTAATTTAGATAAATGCGAGGTGCTGCATTTTTGGAAAAGCAAATCAGAGCAGGACTTATGCACTTAATGGTAAGGTCCTAAGGAGTGTTATTGAACAGGAGACCTTGAAGTGCAGGCTCGTGGTTCCTTGAAAGTGGAGTTGCAGGTAGCTGGGATAGTGAAGGTGTTTGTTATAGAACACAGAACACTACAGCACAGGTACAGGCCCTTCGGTCCACAGTGTTGTGCTGAACATGACGCCAAATTAAACTAATCCCTTCTGCCTGTCCTTGGTCCAGATCCCTCCACTCCTTGCATATTCATGTGTTTATCTAAAAGTCTCTTATATGCCCCTATTGTATCTGCCTCCACCCCCACTCCCTGGCAGCATGTTCCAGACTCCTAACACTGTTTTAAAATAAAACCTTGACCCTCACATATCCTTTCAACTTCCCCTCCCCCCTCCCCACCTCACCTTAAATGCATGCTCCCCTGGGGGCATGCATTCCAACTTAGGGTCAAAGGTCAGAATCTTTTTTTCCCAATCTATGCAGCTCAATTCTAGAAACTTCTATCACATCTCCCCTTCAGCCTCCTCTGCTGCAGAGAAAACATCCTGGGTTTTTCCATTCTCTCCTTAGAGCTCATACCCTCCAATCCTGGCAGCATCCTGGTCAACCTCAGCTGCACCCTCTCCAAACCCTCCACTTCCTTTCTGTACTATCAGAATTCAACGTAATACTCTAAGTGGTGGCCTAAGCTGCAACATTATATCCTGACCCTTGCACTCAATTCCCCGATCAACAAAGGCAAACATGCCATATGCCATCGTTACCATCCTATCTACTGGTGTGGCCACTTTCAGGAGCTATGGTCTTGAACCCCAAGACCCTTCTGCCCATCAATGCTGTTCAGGGTCCTGCCATTAACTGTATGCTTTTTCTTGACATTTGATCTCCCAAAGTGCAGCACCTCACACTTGCCCAGGGTAAACTCCATCTGCCATTTCACCACCCATATCTGCAACTGATCGATATTCCCGCTGCATCCTTTGACAACCTTCTATGCTACCCACAACTCCACCCATCTTTGTATTGTTGCAAACTTACTCACCGACCCATTTATATTTTCATCTAAGTCATTTACATATATCACAAACAGCAGTGATCCCACTCTGGACCCCTGTGGGACACCACTAATCACCGCCCTCCAGCCCTCTACCACCACCTCGACCTCAGTGGGCAAACCAATTCCGAATCCACTCGGCCAAGTCATCGGGGATCCCGTGCACCTCAATCTTCTGGCTGAGCCAACGAGGAGGGACCTTGTCAAAAGCCAAACTAAAATCCATGGAGATAATATCCACTGCTCTAACCTCAATCATCTTCGTCATCACCTTGAAAAACTCAATCAAATTAGTAAAACCAGTTATCCTAAATTAATCTAGGTCCCACCTACCAGCACCCAAGCCCATATCGCTCTCAACCCTTCCTATTCATACAATTATCCCCCAGATGCATTTTAAATGTTGTAATTGTACCAGCCTCCACTACTTCCTCTGACAACTCATTCCATAGACGCACCACCCTCTGCATGAAAAAGTTGTCCCTTGCTCCATTTTATATCTTTCCCATCTCATCCTAAATCTGCACAAAGCCATGCTAACTGTCCCTTATTAGTCCATGCTTTTCCAAATGTTTGCCCTTATTGGTCGGTGCATTGAGTACAAGAGTTGGGAGGTCATTTCATGGCTGTACAGGACATTGGTTAGGCCACTTTTCAAATACTGCATTCAGTTCTGGTCTCCTTTCTGGAGGAAGGATGTTGTGAAACTGGAAAGGTTTCAGAAAAGATTTACAAGGATGTTGCAAGGATTGGAGGGTTTGAGCTACAGGGAAAGGCTGAATAGGCTGGGACTGTTTTCCTTGGAGCGCTGTAGGCTGAGTGGTGACCTTATAGAGGTTTATAAAAATCATGAGGGGGATGGATAGGATAAATAGACAGACAGACAGACAGACAGACAGACAGACAGACAATCTCTTTTCCCCGGGGTAGGGAAGTCCAAAATTAGACAACATAGGTTTAGGGGGAAAGGGGAAAGAAATAAAAGGGACCAAAAGGGACAACTTTTTCACACAGAGGGTGGTACGTGTATGGAATGAGCTGCCAGAGGATGTGGTGGAGGCTGGTATAATTACAGCATTTAAAAGGCACCTGGATGGGTATATGAATAGGAAGGGTTTGGAGGGATATGGGCCAAATGATGGCAATTGGGACTAGATTAATTTAGGATATCTGGTCAGCATGGACGGGTTGGACCGAAGGGTCTGTGTTTCCATGCTGTACATCTCTGAGACTACTTTTTGGGTTTCTAGGCTAATAATCACTGAAAGATGACAGTGACCTGTACGAAGTATTAAAAGGTTCCAGGGTAGACCCCATTTGTTTGGATCTGCCCAAATGCTCTCTGCTCCAGGACGCACAATATACACATGGGGCCACACACAAACCCATAATCAAAACACAAGTGCAAAACTGAAGGAAGACTGGGTAAGAAGGGCTTCACCGACTGGAAAGCTGCTTTAGTGAAAAAAACCAGCAATTTCAAAGCTACAATTACAGCTGCTGAATCAGTGGATTAAAAGGATATTGACCAAACCTGACAAATTAAAATGACATTCAGATCAGCCATGATCTCATGGAAGAGCACAACAGAGTGAAAGGGAATTTTCTGTTGCTCAGCTTGTCTCAATCATGTTCCCCTGAAATCCGATGAATTTTCGGATGCTGTCTGGCTGAGAATGCAGGGTTCTCAAGGTACTCACATTCCACTGAAGAGTAGACTATAGGCATCGGTCTGGTGGTGTGGAGCCAGGTAGTAGTAATTAAAAATACGAATCCTGAAGACAGTGGAGTAGATGCAGTTACTCAGGAAGAAGATACTCATGAAACAGGCGAGCTACAGGGAGTAAGAGGAGAAGGGTTAGTATCTGGGGGAATATGACTGAACCCAGACATCCAATCCCCACAATGCCTGCTCCCACCTCCCAAAGACAAAGAACCAAATACACGGCATTCACAAACTACTTCCACACCCCAGTATCCTTTTCTTAAGGTTCATTCATGAGACTTGGGTGTCACTGTCTCGGCCAATGTTTATTGCCCATCCCCAGTTGCCCTTAAGGTGGTGGTGGTGAGCTGACTTCTTTCCCCACTACAGTCCACCTGCCTTGGGGGGATGCACAATGCCCTTAGGAACAGAATTTCAGGAGTTTAACCCAGTGACACTGAAGGAACTATGATATATCTTCAAGTCAGAATGGGATTAGGCTTGGAGGGGAACTTGAAGGGGGTGACATTCCCACATTTCTGCTTCCCTCGTCTTTGTACTTGGAAGTGTTGGGGGGCTTGGAAGGTGCTGTCTAAGGAGCTTTGGTGAATTTCCGAGTGCATCTTGTAGATGGTAGCAGCAGTGTGTACTGAGTGTCGGTGGAGGGAGGGGATGTGGTGCCAATCAAGCAGATTGTTCCTTTATCTTTGTTGTGGACAAAGTTAGGCATGTCAGCTCATCAAGTCAGCTCCACCATTCGATCATGGCTGACATTTTCTCAACCTCATTCTCCTGCCTTCTCCCAATAACTCTGATGCCACACTCAGTCAAATGCAGCTCTCGTGTCATTTTCAGCTCACCTCCCCTCCGGAGTTCAGCTCTTCTGTCCATGTTTGAACTAAAGCTGTAATCAGGCCAGGAATTTGACCCAGGTGACATTGAAGGAATGACAATATATTTCCAAGTCAGGATGGTGTTCCCATGTATCTGCTCTCTCAGTCCTTGGAGTTAGACGTGGCCCTGGTGGAACCCAGTGACCTGGGGGTCACTGAGCAGGTTACTGTTGAGCAGGGACTGCTAGATTGCAACGTTACTAACACCTTCCATCATCTTACTGAGGAACGAGAGTAAGTTGATTGGCGGTAATTGGCTGGGTTAGATTTGTCCTGCTTTGTGTGTCTGGGACATACCTGGGCAATTTTCCACATTGTCTGATAGATGCCAGTATTGTAACTGTACAGGAGTGGCAGGTTCTATTGCTGTTGTTGGAATGTTGTTCGGGCCCACACACTTTGCAGGATCCAGGATCTCCAACAGTTTCTTGATACAATGTGAAGAGAACTGAACTGTCTGAAAACTTGTATCTGTGATACTGGGAACCACAAGAAGAAGTGGAGGTGGATCATCCACTTGGTACTTCTGACTGAAGATTGCTGAGAAAGCTTCAGCCTTATCTTTTGCCCTGATGTACTGGGTTCTTCCATCATTGACGGTAGGGTTATTTATGGAACCTCCTCCTCCAGGGAGTTGTTTCATTGTCCACCACCATTCACAACAACACATCAACAAAATAGATGTACAGAGAGATCTGGGTATTCAGGTCCATTGTTCCCTGAAGGTGGCAACACAGGTCAGTAAAGTGGGCAAGGCGGCATACTTTCCTTCATCAGACAGGGTATTGAGAACAAGTGTTGGCAGGTCATGTCACAGTTGTATCAGACTTTGGTTCGGCCGCATTTGGAATACTGTGTACAGTTCTGGTTGCCACATTACCAAAAGGATGTGGGTGCTTTGGAGAGGGTGCAGAGGAGGTTCACCAGGATGTTCCCTGGTGTGGAGGGCGCTGGCTATGAAGAGAGGTTGAATAGATTAGGATTACTTTCATTAGAAAGACAGAGGTTGAGGGGGGGACTGATTGAGGCCTACAAAATCATGAGGTTTAGACAGGGTGGATAGCAAGAAACTTTTCCCCGGAGTGCACAACTCAATCACTAGGGGGTCACAAGTTCAAAGTAGAGGGGAAAAGTTTAAGGGAGCTATGTGTGGAGAGTTCTTTTTGCAGAGAGTGCTGGATGTTTGGAGGAGATGGTAGAGGCGGACAGAATAGCATCAGTTAAGATGTATCTAGACAGATACATTGAATGGGGAGGGAGCAGAGGGATACAGCTCGTTAAAAAAAATAGGCAACAGGTTTAGATGGAGGATCTGGATCGGCGCAGACTTGGGGGGCCAAAGGGCCTGTTCCTGTGCTGGAATGTTCTCTAACTCAGAGCTTAGATCTGATCCGTTAGTTGTGGGATCACTTAGCTCTATCACTTGCTGCATGGCAGAAAACATCCATTTTGTTGCTTTACCAAAGATGAAAACTACTCCGTGGCACCTCATGCCCAGTGTTGAGTCGCTAGGTCTTTTTGAAGTCTGTGTTACACAACACAAGGACCATGCAGTGGTCACTGTTATGGACAGATACATCTGCAACCCTCGACACATGCCACAGACCCAGTCTAGCAGCGATGTCCTTTAGGACCTGACCAGCTCCATCCACAGTACTGCTGCTGAGCCACACTTGGTGATTGACACTGTAATCCCCCACCCAGAGGACATCATGTGCCCTTGCCATCCTCAGTGCTTCCTCCAAGTGTTGTTCAACAGGGAGGAGTACCCAGTCATCAGCAGGAGGTTTTGTTGCCCACATTTAAAGAGAAGTTGTGAGACTTCATGAGTTCTGGTATCAATGTTTAGAACTCCCAGAGCAACTCCCTCCTTGACTGCATACCACTATGTCCCGACCTGTGCTGGGTCTGTCCTGCTGGTGGGATGGGGCATATCCAGGGATGGTAATGGGGTCTCTGGGACAGTCATACTCACGGAAACCTACCTTACAGACAATGTCAGGCTGTTGCTTGACTACTCTATAAAACAGCTTTCCCAGTTTTGGCATTAGCCACCACGAGTTAATGAGGAGGAGTTTGCAAAGTTGACAGGGCTGTTTCTGTTGTTGACTTTTTCAATGTCAGATGGTCTGTCCAGTTTCACCTCTTTATTGAGACTTTGTAGCGATTGGCACAACTAAATGGCTTGCTAGTTGAGAGTCACCCACTTTGCTGGGGATCTGGATTCACACAGAGGACAGACCAGGTGAGGGCAGACCAGGTGAGGACGGCAGATTTCCCTTCCTAAGGAACTTGATAACAACCAGCTGCGGTCACATGGCAGCCATTAGGGCCAGTTATTTTTTTAAGCCTAGATTTTACTGAATTCATATTTCTACGTCAGCTGCAGTGGAATTTGATCCCAGTCCAGAGAACATTAGAGTAGAGTCTGGGTCACTAGCCCAGTGACATTGGTCATCAATTACATCACCGCCCCCTCACACCTGATACTTATCGATGGCCTCACACACTGGCACCCACCTCGATGTAGAGATAGTTGTAGGTTTTCTCAGCCACCTGGATGAAGATAGCAAAGAGTGAGAGGACGGGTTTGGTGCTAAAGAAAGTGCATTCGGACCAGACGACGATTATTGAGAAGAGCGAGAGAACCACAGCCAGAATCCGATAACACCAACTCCGCAGCAAGCACTCCCAGTACCACTCTGCAGGAGAAACACACGGCACAGAAAGTGATTCCGGGCTGGATTGTGGGGGAGGAGGCAAGTCCAAGGGTATGAGGATCTGGGGAGGGGGGACTCTGATGGGTTACTCACCTACACTAGGGGTATACAGGTAATGGCTGATCCAGCTCCTGGGCTCCTGGCTCTGGAAACCACGAACAAACTGGTGAGTGCTGCTGGTTTCATTCTTGGCCACATCCTCCAGGTGAAAGGCTTCTTCCAACAACATCTTCCACTGGACTCGAGTTCGCTGCTGCCTCTGAACCACGTAGATCACCTGGACAAAAAAGGAACAGGTGTCAGGATCAAACAAGGCACAATAGTTCATACCCTCAATCATAGAGATGGAACTCAACACAACAGCTCAACCCTGGGAATCCCATTCTGCTCCAGCAATCTCTCAAACTTGAGAACCTGCACAGTGACCAGCAAATAGCACACCCCAGGGATCAGGTGAACAGTGTGCGGAACCGTCAGCACCAAGCTGCATCCCCACCTTGACTCAATCCCCGTCCTGACCCTGAACCCAGTACCCTGACATTACCCCACTGCCCCTGGCCAAGGCTCACCTGTTTGTGGAGTCTGACCAGACTCTTCTCACTTGGGAGGCTGTTGCTGTTCTGGTCAAAGTCTTCATAGTCATCCATGTTCCTGCCCATTCTCTCCTGGTACTCAGTGGGACACTGAAACACAACAGAGTAGTTAGTTGCACTCTACAAACACCCCCAACCATCCCCCCACAAAAAAAAACTTCTCTAGACTCTTCTTGGCACCCCTCCCCCCAGCATCCTCCAGGAAAGCAGCTCTTCAGCTTTGGTCAGTGTCAGACATGGGTCTGATTGGTTAGAGCCATCAGGATTACTTCAGGATTCATCAGCCTGATGACAGGTCTCTGAAGTGCGCCTGGGTAGGTGAACAGAGTGAGTTTATGACAGAGGGACAGCAAAGACAATCTTAGGAAGCAAAAAGAACACCTGACTGAATCCTGGGGACTGGTGCCATTGAACTGTGTTTGCTCAGTGCTTCCCTTTCCCACCATGCACAACACCTATGTTTGTTGTCCATGCAAGGATTTAATAAGGGGGCTACAATTTCAACTAGTAGAATTAAATGTTTTGTTTGGTCTGTGGTTAGAATCGACTAAGTTGTAACAAATAGTAGCTTAAGTACAGAAGTTGCAGTGTTTTCTGTTAACCTGAGTCCACGAGCCCAGAAAATTGGGATCACTGAGCAATTTGGTTACATCATTAATCTTTGGTGCTGCCTGAGGGGTTGTGAAAATCAAGTATCAGTGCCCCAGATGGGAAGATGTCGACCAGGCAGAGGAGGTGGATTTTACCTGAATTTCCTAATATCCAAACAAAGGGTTAGTAAACAACATTAAAGTTTACAAAACTAGGATTAATATATTGGCATATAAAGAGGTTTGGGAAATGAACTGGAAACAGAGAGTAGGCACATTTGCCATTGCTTTTCCCCTGTCCTTCCCATTAGATTCCTCTCCCTGTCAACTCTACCAGCTCCTCCCTCATGCCTCTGCAGTTGCCTTTATCCAGCTGTAATACCATTACATTCGATTCTATCTTCTCCCTCAAATAGCACAGTACATTCAATCATATTATGACCACTGCCTAAGGGTTCCTTCACCTTATGGAGTCTGCATCTTTGCACAACACTAAATCCAGAATTCCCTGCTCCCTAGTGGGCTCCAACACAAGCTGCTCGAAAAAGCCATCTTATGGACTTTCCACAAAATCCTTTCCTTGCAATCGCCTTCCAACCTGATTTTCTCAGTCTGCCTGCATACTGAAATCCCTCATGACGACTGTAACTTTGCCTTTCCAATACATCTTTTCTATCATTTGTGGGCAGCACGGCGACACAGTGGTTAGCACTGCTGCCTCACAAGCGCCAGAGACCCGGGTTCAATTCCCGCCTCAGGCGACTGACTGTTTGGAGTTTGCACGTTCTCCCCGTGTCTGCGTGGGTTTCCTCCGGGTGCTCCGGTTTCCTCCCACAGTCCAAAGATGTGCAGGTTAGGTGAATTGGCCATGCTAAATTGCCTGTAGTGTTAGGTGCAGGGGTAAATGTAGGGGAATGCGTCTGGGTGGGTGCGTTTCGGCAGGTCAGTGTGGACTTGTTGGGCCGAAGGGCCTGTTTCCACACTGAGTAATCTAATGTAACCTCCTGGTGTATCTTGTGCCTAGCTCCTGACTGTTTAGAGGCCTGTACATCACTCCACCTATGGTTTTTCACCTTTGTGATTCCGCAATCCTACCCACACAGATTCGACACTATCTGACCATACTTTGTTTAGATTAGATTACATTACAGTGTGGAAACAGGCCCTTCGGCCCAACAAATCCACACCGACCCGCCGAATCACAACCCACCCAGACCCATTCCCCTACATTTACCCCTGCACCCAACACTACGGGCAAGTTAGCATGGCCAATTCACCTAACCTGCACATTTTGTTTTGGACTGTGGGAGGAAACTGGAGCACCCGGAGGAAACCCACGCAGACACGGGGAGAATGTGCAAACTCCACACAGTCAGTTGCCTGAGGCAGGAATTGAACCCAGGTCTCTGGCGCTGTGAGGCAGCAGTGCCAACCACTATTGATTTAACGTCATTTCTTACTAATAAAGGCAACCCCACCCCCTCTGCCCATCTTTTTGATAGGATGGATATCCTTGAATGTTCAGCTCCGAATCCTGATCCCCCTGCAACCATGTCTCCGTGATACCCACTGCGTCTGCCAATTTCGATCTGCGCCACAAACTCATTTATCTTATTCCTTATACCGTGTACATTCAGATATTACACCTTCAGTCCTTTATTAACTGCCTCTTTTCTCTCTGACATTCCTTTGTCGAGTGTGCTTGAAGTTTGATTGCTAACCCTTTCCATACACTGTCCTATTTGAGAGTGGGCTGGAGATTTTACTAACTTCTCCTGAGTTCTGCACTCTTATCTCCTCCTGTAAGTGAGCCCTGTACAGAAATGTCTTCACTCGAGGGCTGTGAATCTTTGGGGTTATCTGCCCAGAGGCTGGTGGAGTCTCCACTGTTGAACATATCGAATGCAAGACTGGTTTTGGTCTCAGTGAAAGGAGGGATATATGAAGTGGGCAGGAGACCCAGGAGCATGTTAAATGCTCTCCAGCCCTTGCTGTCACATTCCCACTGTCATGACCTCTGCTTTCCCCAAGTATCTCCCTTGACTCTCCTCTCCTTTCCCCTCCCCTTGCTCAAGTCTCCCTCAACAATCCCTTGTTTCCATGTATTCTCCTGCCCTCGGCTTTATCCCCAGCTCCTGAGCAGTCTCACTGCCGTTCCCTCCACTCGCATCACTTTGTTTACCTTTCGGAGGATGGTGTCGATGTACTTTCTGAAGGGATGGTTATATTTCACTGTTTCGTTAAGCTTCCTGACCTCCTGCAAAAACATATTCATGTGATGAAGGAATAAATCATTTTGACAATAAGCAGTGGAATGCTATAGCACCTGGTCAGAGAATCATTCCAGGATCAAGTCAGTTCAACATTTATACTTTCACATGTTCCTGCCTGTCCTCCTCCCGCAAACCTCCGAAGGTCAGACTCAACGGCTGGAGGTAGTTGGAAACAGTTTGACAGCAGCACCGAGCCCTGCTGCTCCCTGCTAATGACATCCATCCCACATTATCCCCAACACACAGCATTTATAAATTTTGTAGCTAATCACCAGGCTAAACCCTTACAAAGCTACAGACTGGAATGTTTGGAATTGGGACAAGCAGCACAGTACATGACAGATTCCAGAGCCTCTTTCAATCTGACAATGACACCCCGATCAAACTCCCCTCCCCATACACCCCACCTCTCCCTCACGCTCCAGCCCAAACTCCCACCACGACACCCTAACCTCGCACCCCAACCCCAGACACTGCGCCCCCCCCAGCCCCGCCCTCACCCTGCCCAACAAACCCCGCCCCACCCTATCCTGACCTGCACAGATCCCGCAACCCCTCCCTGGCCTGCATAGACCCCAGACCTGCCCTCCCTCCAACCCTACACAGACACCCCCCCGACCCACCCTCCCCTGCTCTACACACCATACCTCTCTCTACACCCTGACCCACCTCCATCACATCCTCGAGGGTCTCGTCAGCATCTGCTTTCTCGGTCATCAACTTTGCCACTTTGAACTGGGTCTTGGTGAGGAGATAACCACGTCGGGCTGCATTCCAATAAGAGCGTGGGATTTCCACCAGGCCGTACCCCAGCAGCAGCACCAGCAGAAACAGCCCCCACGTGTTAGCCGCAGTGATGCCAATGGTTTGGAGTTTGTCCCTGGGAGGGCAGAGGGATATTAATCAGATTCAAATGAGTCAGTTCCAAATTGACAGAGAAGCAAACTGAGGCCATCATCAGCTGCCGTTTCCTCCACACCAGACACCAGAGTCTAGCACTGCCATCTCATAGTACAGGGACCCAGGTTCAATTCCACCCTCAGGTGACTGTTTGTGTGGAGTCTGCACGCGGTTTCTTCAGGGTAATTCGCTTCCTTTCCACAGCCCAAAAATATGCAGGCAAGGTTGACTAGCTGTGTCATATGCAAGGAGGTGGGTCTGGGTGGGATGCTCTTTGGAGGGTTGGTGTGGACTCAATGGGCTGAATGGCCTGCTTCCACACTCTATGGATTCTGTGATGCTATGAAGTCATCCACGCTGACCAGATATCCCAATCTGACCTCTGCTCCCATTTGCCAGCACCCGGCCCATATCCCTCCAAACCCTTCCTGTTCATATACCCATCCAGATGCCTATTAAATGCTGTCATTGTACCAGCCTCCACCACTTCCTCTGGCAGCTCGTTCCATAACCACACCACACAGCCTGAAAAGGTCACCCCTCGGGTACTTTTTAAATCGTTCCCCTCTTATCTTAAACCTACGGATTCTCCAACCCTGGGAAAAAAACCTTGTCTATTTACCCTATCCATGCCCCTCAGGATTTTATAAACCTCTAAAGTCACCTCTCAGCCTCTGACACTCCAGGGAAAAAAGCCAGTCTATTCAAACCTTCCAGCCCAAGCAGCATCCTCATAAGTCTTCTCTGCACATCGAGTTTAACAACACCTTTCTGATAGCAGGGAGCCAGAACTGAACACAGTACCCAAAAAGTAGCCTCACCAATGTCCTGTATATCCACGACATGACCTTCCAACACCCCACACTCAGTGCACTGACCAATGAAGGCAGGTGTGCCAAACGCCTTCTTCACCACCACCTTCTTCTACCCGGAACTCCACTTTCAAGGAACATATTGCTTTGCTCTCCCTGGTCAGCCTTCCGCAGGGCCTGTTCCCTCTGGGACACCCTGGGCCATTCCTCCTCCACTCAACACCTCCCCACAATCCCTACGACACCTTCCCCTGTAACTGCAGAAGCTGTCAAACCTGCACATTTACTTTCTCCTTCAGCACCATCCAAGGGCCTAATCACACCTTCCAGGTGAAGCAGCAATTTACCTGACCTTCACACAGTCCAGTCTACGGTATTCGCTGCTCACAATGTGGCCTCCTCTACTGGAGAAATGAAGCCTAGACTGGGTGACCACTTTGCAGAGCACCTACATTCTGCCCGAGAGAATAACCCAGAGCCTCCAGTCCAACACACCGCTCTGTGTTCCCGGACAACATCTCTGTCTCAGGCTTGCTGCAGTGATCCAGCAAATCCCAATGCAAGAACCGCACCTCATCTTCCACTTGGGACCCTAAAGCCTTTCAGACAAAATATTCTGTTCAATTGTTTTGGAACCCGAGCACATTCTCCCACGTCCTTACCTCAACCTCCACACACCAAGCCTTGCTATCACATGGGCCGCTACCATAACCCTCCTGATGAAGGGCTTATACCCGAAACAATGACTCTCCCGCTCCTCGGATGCTGTGCTTTTCCAATGCCAAACTTTCCGACAATACATTGTCAGTCACTAATGGTCCTAATTAGCAGATATTCATTTTCCTGGGCTTACGTTTAACCAAGTCAGTCGTCACCTGACACTCAGGTTTATGTGAAATCACAAGCTTTCAGAGCGCTGCTCCTTCACTTCACATGATGGAGCTCTGCAAGCTCATACTCTCAAATAAACCTGATGGACTATAACTTGGTGTCGTGTGACTTGTGACATTGGCCACCACAATCACAGACCAGCACCTCCACATCATGATCCTAAACCATTTCTTTTTTCTGCCCAACTGTGTCCCTCTCTCTACGTGCTCCATCACCACCTATTGTTTACTCCTCCCCTACACCAACCTTTTCCCATCTACAATCAGTTCCGAAGAAGGGTCACTGCATCCAAAACAGTAACTCTGCTTTCTCTCCACAGATGCTGCCAGACCAGAGTTTCTCCAGCATTGCCTGTGTTTATTTCAGATTTCCTGAATCTGCAGGATTATGCCTTTAGACAGGATCCAGTGGCCTGCATTTGAAGGTTATAAAAGAAGTGGCTGCAGAGATAGTGGAGGCACGGATCAAACTATCCCGAAACTACCTGGATTCCAGAAGGGTCCCAGTGAATTGGAAACCCGGAGCTGTGATGCCCCTATTGAGGAAGGGTGGGAGATAGTCTATCGTATTCTGCTCTAACATTTGTCATTCCTGATGAAGGGCTCATGCCCGAAACATCGACTCTCCTGCTCCTCGGATGCTGCCTGACCTGCTGCGCTTTTCCAACACCACACTCTCGACTCTGACCTCCAGCATCTGCAGTGCTCACTTTCTCCTGACTGGGGAAGTGTACAAGTACATCATCAAGGCAGAAATAGCAGGACATTTAGAAAAGCTTAGTAGAACCAAATAGATTCAATATGGGTTTGCAAACAGGAAACAGCATTTGAAAGTATTTAGGGAAAAGATAGATAGATTTTGAAATACCCCGAGTTGAGGGAACTGCCACTAAACAGGAGTTGAGGCCAGGGGTAGAATAAGAAGCCACAAGCTGAGTGGCCAATACCTGCTCCTGTTCTTTATGTACTAGAGTCTAACACTCCCAATAACAAGTGTTCAGCTAACTGGCTTCAAGTTACTGAGTTTTCTGCCTCTCGCCATTTTTAAATGAATGTGTTATATCAATACAAAATAAAAACCAAATTGTTGGAAAAGCTCAGCACGTCTGGCAGGATCTGTGCAGAGAAATCAGAGTTAATGTTTCGGGTTGAGGGAGCCTTCCTGAGAACTCTGCTGTTACACCGATAGTCAGTGTTTCGGAATTCTTTGACCTACTGAGAGGGACTTTGTCATTTGTGAGGACAGCATGAAACAGACTGATAGGCTCAAACAGGTTGATGTTAAAGGAAGAGGATGTGCTGGAAACTTTGAAAACCATGAGGACAGATAAAATCCCCTGGGTCAGACAGGATATACCCAAGGTTACTACAGGAAGCGAGGGAAGAGATTGCTGCACCTTTGGTGAGATTTTTGCGTCTTCACTGACCACTAGAGTGGTTCCAGATGAATGGACTTGGCAAATGTTATTCCCTCGTTCAAGGGAACAGGGATAACCCTGGGAATTACAGACCAGTCTTACATTGGTGGTGGGCAAATTATTGGAGAGGATGCTGATGGACAAAATTTATGTTTATTTAGAAACACGTAGCTTGATCAGAGATGGTCAGCATGGCTTTGTGAGGAGCAGGTCAGGCCTCATAGGCCTTACTGAATCCTTTGAGGAAGTGCCAAAACACATTGAAGAAGGTGGAGCAGTGGATGTGGTGTACATGAATTTTAGTGAGGCGTTTGATAAGGTTCCCCATGGTAGACTCATTTAGAAAGGAAGGCGACGTGGGATAGAGAAGATTGGCTGTCTAGATAGAGAATTGGCTGGCCCATAGAAGACAGAGGGTGGTCGTAAATGGAAGGTATTCAGCCTGGAGCTCAGAGACCAGAGGTGTTCCACAGGGATCTGTCTGGGACCCCTGCTCTTTGTGACTTTTGTATATTGGATGAGAAAGTGGAAGGGTGGGTACGTTTGCCGATGACACGAAGATTGGTGGAGCTGTGGATAGTGTGGAGGGCTGTTGTAGGTTGCAACAGGACATTGACAGGATGCAGAATGGGTTAAGTAGTGGCAAATGGAGTTCAACCTGGAAAAGTGTGAAGTGATTCATTTTGAAAGGTCGAATTTGAATGCAGAATACAGGGCTAAAGGTTTCTTGACAATGTGGTAGGACAGAGGGATCTTGGAGTCCATGTCCATAGATCCCTCAAAGCTGCCAGCCAGGTTGATAGGGCTGTTGAAATGGCATATGGTGCCTTGTCTTTCATTAGCAGAGCAATAGAGTTTAAGAGCCACGAGGTTATGCTGCATCTCTATAGAGCCCTGGTTAGACCTCACCTGGAATATTGTGTTTATTAAAGGAAGGATGTGGAAGCTTGAGAGAGAGTGCAGAGGGGATTTCCCAGGATGCTGCCTGGACTGGAGGGTGTGTCTTATGGGGAAAGGTTGAGGGAGCTAGGGCTTTTATCATTGGAACAAAGGAGGATGAGAGGTGACTTGACAGAAAGGTACAAGATGATGAGAGGCATGTGACATTTCAGTGGAACGAACAGTTAATGGAGAACTGCAGACCACGGTCTACAGGAATGCAACAAACTCAGAACAGATACTTAACTACAGAAACAATCAGCCCAGCACCCAGAAACGGAGCTGCATCAGGACTTTCTTGCAACGAGCCACAACATAACGCTGCAGCACGCCAGAACTGCAAGCAGCAGAAGAAAAATACCTATAACAGCATATGCAAGAAGAACACGGATTCCTGAACAACAAACCCAAACAAGCAGACACAACACACCCAGAAACTCTAGCCACACAGCCATACAAAGACATCTCAGAGATGACCACCCGACTACTCCAACCCTTTGGCATCATGGTAGCCCACAAACTTACCAACAGACTGAAACAGCTACTGATGAACCTAAAAGGACCCTGTACCAATAACCAACAAACCGAATGTCATTTACAAAATACCCTGCAAGGACTATAACAAACACGACATCGGACAGTCAGGCAGGAAACTAGCCACCAGGATACACAAACACCAAGTAGCCACTGAACAACATGACCCACTCTGACTAGTATCCTCACAGACAAATGAGGACACCACTTTGATTGGGACAACACATCCTTCCTGGGACAGGCTAAACAGAGACACGCACAGGAATTCCTAGAAGCCTTTCAAACCGGAACTCCATCAATAAACACATTGATGTGGATCCCATATACCACCATTTGAGAAAAAGAACCAGAAACAATATCACCCACCTTCAGAGACCAAGACACACAATCAGAAAGCGGGACAGAACACCAGTGCTTCACCGGAGGCTCACTGATGATGTTACCTAATATGGTGACGAAACGTCTGAGAACAAACCTGCCAGCTCAGCGAGCAAACCTATAACCTGAGCATTCCTTGGTTGTCTGGATTAATACCACTAGGCCATGGCTTCTTTCTTTCTTTAAAGAAATTCTTGCTTCCGTTTTGATATTACTTGTAAGTTTACTCTCAAAGTTTATTGTATTGACCTTTATTATTTTACTGTCACATATTGTCATATTTAAAGCTTTCATAATCTACTGGTTTATACTAAACCTTTGTCACAGTCTATATTCTTCTTTCAGTTTATTACTATCCTTTTAGTGGGCTGATTCCCTTCAGAGAATCCTTTCCTCTCGGTGGGGTAAATCTTTGCCACGAATCACAAATAATATTCTTTGATGCCTGCCATTGCTACTCGACCCCTTTCACAGTTTCAAATTCCCTCCTCCACCACACTGTGGTTTCAAACCCCCCCCCCCCGCCCCCCCACATCTGCCATACTACGGATTCTAAAACCCACTGAAGCCTTTCATCAAAAGCACTGGCATCTTCAACATACTCAGACTCCTGGAAATATATTGCAGTTCCTTCCTGGGTCAGAATCCTGGAATTCCCTCCCAGGGCATTGTCGGTCTGCCTACAGCTACATGGACTGCAGCGGTTCAAGAAGGCAGCTCACCCCCACCTTCTCAAGGGGTAATTAGGGACGGGCAATAAATTCTGGCCCAGCCAGTGACACCCAAATTTATGAATAAGTTTACAAAAAGCCCTTGTCCATCTTCCATTTACCCAACCCCATAATCTCTGGTCAGGCCAAAACTTAACACTCCTTCCCCTTCAGCTCCCCCCTCTCAATTACTCTGTCCCTCGCTACATGCCTAAAACCTTGTTCCAACCCCTCTCTGAAGGTGAGAGTAACTCACCAGTCAAGCCTCAGCCCAGGATGGACAGCCACGTAGATGAGAAGAGCTCCGAAAATCAGCAGGTAAGTGCCGTAGTAGATGGCATTTTCAAACAGTGCAGTCTTAATCTTTCCCGTAATAGAGAAGTCACCTGAACGAGCGTAGGACTGCATAAAAGGCAGTAAGATCCTGTAACAGAACCAAATAGTCAAACAACTCGGGAAAATACTGCACAGGAAAATACAGCTACATGCCAGCTTGATGCTGGCTTACAAATATTTCTGCCAAGGCCAACATTTGCTTCCCATCCCTAACTGGTCTGGACAGGACTGTAGTGAGGTGCCAACCTCCCATAGGACAGCCCACAGGGTCAGACACAGTAAAGGGAGGATGAGTGAAAGGATGAGTGTCCTAGTCTGTTGAATGGCTGTTGCCAGCAATGAACAGTGACCTCACGATTAAACCTGCACTCCAAAGCTTTCTGCTCTCCTAGCTAAGCTCCTCCAGTACAAAGCAGCTCACTTGATCAGCATCACATCCACAAACGTCCCCTCCCTCCACCACCGACGCTCAGTAGCAGCAATGTGTACCATCTACAAGATGCATTGTAGAAATTCACCAAAAACCCTCAGACATAACCTTCTAAACCCACGACCACTTCTATCTAGAAGGACAAGGGCAGCAGATACAAGGGAACACCACCCTCTGCAAGATCCCCCCCCCAAACCCCTCACCATCCTGACTTGGAAATATATTGTTGTTCCTCCACTGTCAATGGGTCAAAATCCTGGAATTCCCTCTCCAACATGATTGTGGGTCTACCTACAGCACACGTCAATAGGGACATTTGTTGCTATAATCACTTATTCAGACAGGTTACGACATCTACCTTGATCAGACGGGACACCTGTCCAGAGATGGTGCCAGTGTATCCAGGGTTAACTTGCTGACTGAGGTTAATTGATGAAATAGTTGTGTAAATATAAGTGGGCCACAGGTAACGCTGGGAATGATGAGGGTTTTATAACTATTCAGTCAATAAACTATCACAAGGAGCTCCACTTCACCAACATTCTGACCACAGGAGCTCAGGAACAGACCACAACATCTCCAAGGCAACTAGGGATGGGAGATAAATGATGGACTCAGTGCAGACTTCCCAAGTCATTTACCAGGTCAAAAACTGTGATGTCCAGTAGACAACTCTCCAGAAAACAGGCAGAATTCCATCCGGGATGTAACTCCAAGGCTTGAAACATTGCTGCAGCACTGGGATATCGGGCACACTGGGAAGAAGAGAATGAGAACCTCAGGTGTGAAGGTCAGTAATGGCAGCATTGGCCAGAGAGGTGCGTAATGCACACGATGGGAGAGTGGACAGCATCCATGGTGGGTTGAGCAGAGTGGTAATGGGGCAGGGGAAAGGAGGGGAAGGGTCATTGGCAGGGGAGAGAGGGTGAATTAGTTTTGGGTGGGATGGCTACAGAGTATCTTACCTGTGGGAGGAGTTAGTCTTGTTGGCTGTGAATACCTTGCTGGAGTTTGGGGCGCTGCTGGGTGATATCCTGATGTTATCGACTTCACACTGTCTGTAAATGGTCTGAAACCGAAAGTATCAAGTGAACTTCACTGAATTGAAATACTCCCAAAACAGACAGGAAAGAAAAATAGGTCAAGTATACCATTCAGCCATCAAGTCTGGCCCATATGACAATCTTAGAGTTATAGAGCTCAATAGCAGAGAAAAAGAGCGTTCCACCATCAAGTCTGCTCCAATCTAAAGCCTAATTATTCATTTCCAGTTCTTGGCTGGGGCCTGGAATGCCTGGACATTGCACGTTTTCAGCGAAACCCTTCTTCGATGTGGTGAGGGTTTCTATCTCTCTGACCCTCACAGGCAGAAAGGTCCAGAGTCCCAGCACCTTCCGGACAAAAATACTTTGCCTCTGTCCTTCTAAACCTCCTAGAGCTTATTTTGAAGAGGAGGCAGAGGGTGGTGGAGGGTTGCCTTTCAGATTGGAGCCTGTGATCAGTGGTGAGCGACAAGGATCGGTGATGGGTCCACTGCTTTTTGTCATTTATATAAAATGATTTGAATGCAAGTATAGGAGGCATGGTTAGTAAGTTCGCAGCTGACACCAAAATAGGCGGTGTAACGGATAGTGAAGAAGATTATCTCAGAGTAGGGCAGGATCTTGATTAGATGGAATTTAATTTAGATAAATGTGAGATGCTGCATTGTGGAAAGGCAAATTAGGGAAGTACTTGTACACTTAACGGTAAGAGCCTGGGGAATGTTGCTGAACCAAAAGAACTCGGGGGGCAGATACATCGTTCCTTGAAAGTGGCATCACAGGTGGACAGGGTGGGAAGGAGGCATTGGGTAATCTTGCCTTCATTGGTCAGAGCATTGAGCATATACGCTGGAATGCCATGTTGCACTGTACAGGTCGTTGGTAAGGCCACATTTAGAATACTGCATACAATTCGGGTCACTCTTCTAGAGAAAAGATGTTGTTGTTGAACTTGAGAGGGTACAGAAAACTTTTACAAGGACGTTGCTGGGACTGGAGGGTTTGAGATATAGGGAGAGGTTGAATGAACTGTCACGAGGAATTAAGGGCTATGGGGAGAATGCGGGTAAGTGGAGTTGAAATGCCCATCAGCCATGATTGAATGGCGGAGTGGACTCGATGGGCTGAATGGCCTTACTTCCACTCCTATGTCTTATGGTCTTATGGACTGGGGCTGCTTTTCCTGGAGAGTCAGAGGCTGAGGGGTGATGTTATAGAGAATTATAAAATCATGAGGAGCATGGATAGGGTGAATAGCTAAGGTCTTTTTCCCAGGGTAAAGGCGTCCAAAACTCGGGGGTATAGATTTAAGGTGAGAGGGGAAAGGTATAGAAAAGGACTGGAGGGACAACGTTTTCACGCAGAGGATAGTGAGTGTATGAAATGAGCTGTCAGAGGAAATGGTGGAGGCTGGTACAATGACAACATTTAAAAGACATCTGAATGGGTACACGAATGGGGAAGGTTTAGAGGGATATGGATCAAGTGCTGGAAAATGGGGCTAGGTCAGATGGAATATCTAGTCAGCATGAACTATTTGAACCAAAGGGTCTGTTTCCATGCTGTATGACTCCATAAATGTATGCCCTGACCTTATCTATACCCCTCAATTTTATATATCTTGAACTCCACAGTCTCCTCTGCTCCAAAGAAAACAATTCCAGTGTGTCCAATCTCTCTTCAGCTTTGAAACTCCGGACAAGCATCCTGATCAACCTCCTCTGCACCTTCCCCAGTGTATCACATCCCATCTGGAAATGTGCATTCCAACACTGTGTGTGATACTCTAGCTGTGACCTCGCCAACATTTTATTCGGTTCCAGCAAAACCTCATTGCTTTTAAACTCTGTACCTCAATGAATAAAGTCAAGTATCCCAAATGCTATCCTAACCGCTTTATCCACCGTAAGATTCTAACTGGACTAGACAGAGTAAACACTGGAAGGATTTTCATGATCACAGGAGAGTCCAGAAACAATGCCAAAGTCGAATGATATGGGGTCAGCCATTTAGGACAGAGATGAGGACCAATGTCTTTATCCAGAGAGTGGGGAGCTGGTGAAATTCTCTGCCACAGGACGTGGTTGAGGGCACAATGCAATGTTTTCATGCAAGAATTGGATATAGCTCTTAGAACTAAAGGGATCAAAAGATACAGGAGAAAGAAGAAATGGGGGTACTGACATGGATGACCAGTCAGAACTATTAATTTTATCCTAGATAATGTTCAAGGCTAAACAGGCTGGCCTATATTGCCGTTGTTTGAGCAAGAATTTTTAGCTCCCAGCTCAGATAACAGCCCTGTATCTCTGCAATTTCCACCATTCTTCCCTCAGCATCCTTGAATGTATCTGATCTGGTCTTAGCAACTTAACATCTTCAAGTACTGACTGCCTATGCAATAGATTTGTGCAGACTGCACATGTGGGCAAATCACTAACATGTGGCTGGTCTACCTGCAGTTGCCAGGTGTTTTGGCCATGATACAACAAAAGATAAACACAATATCAGTCAATACACAATAGCCACAGTGCAGTGAACAGAGGACAGTGTACTGTTACCATGGTGACATCCAGAGGCAGGATGATGACAATGAGGAAGCAGAGATACCAGGCTAACACTGTGGCCACAATCACCAACTTGTGCTGCTTCCTGAAGTCAGCATATCGATACAGAACCAGGAGAGCCAGGAAGAACACCACCACAACATCGATTCCCAACGCTGCCCCACTCATGGTCAGTCTGAGAGAAACTGAAGTGAGGTTTTGGGGGTCTCTGCTACCAGAGGGGCCACTGAATAACCCTGTGTGGGGAGAGGAAAAAGAACTAAATGTCAAAGCAGGTGATGAGGGTCTGGGCGGGGGGGGGGGGGGGGGGGGGAGGGGGGGATGGGGAGAGGGGGGGGGGGGATGGGGGGATGGGAGGATGGGGGGAGAGAGGGATGGGGGGGATGGGGGGAGGGGGGGATGGGGGGAGGGGGGGATGGGGGGATGGGGGGAGGGGGGGATGGGGGGATGGGGGGAGGGGGGGATGGGGGGAGGGGGGGATGGGGGGAGGGGGGGATGGGGGGAGGGGGGAAGGGGGATGGGGGATGGGGGGGGGGGGATGGGGGGGATGGGGGGAGGGGGGGAAGGGGGGGAGGGGGGAGGGGAGAGAGGGGGAGGGGGAGAGAGGGGGGGGAGGGGAGAGAGGGGGGAGGGGAGAGAGGGGGGAGGGGGGGGAGAGAGGGGGGGAGGGGGGAGTTAGTGCTGTTTTGCTGAATATTTAAAACAACAATGGAGAGATCATGATCCCCGGCACCCGGACGGCCCTCCTCCCCCCCAGCCCCATGTTGCCCCCGTCCTCCCCCTTCCCCAATCCACTCACTTTTTCTATCCTTGATGTTTCCGGTCCAAGTTCACCTCTGACCTCCTCACTGCATCATTTCCGACGCGGTGATTCTTGGGTAGCGTAGGCCCTACCCAGGGCAGCCTACAAAGTCCACAATGCCCTGCGGCGGTGCGCTCGGATTGGTCGAGGTCGTCGACACGCCCACAGGCAGACGTGACAGACCGTACAGGCCCGTGTCCTAGGAGAGCCAATCAGATCCGACATCCGGTTAGCGCGCGGCGTTCGAACTTCCCGCCGGAAAAACAACAAACAGAGAGAGAGGGATCAGGGAGAGAGAGAGAGAGGGATCAGGGAGAGAGAGAGGGATCAGGGAGAGAGAGAGAGGGATCAGGGAGAGAGAGAGAGAGGGATCAGGGAGAGAGAGAGAGAGGGATCAGGGAGAGAGAGAGAGGGATCAGGGAGAGAGAGAGGGATCAGGGAGAGAGAGAGAGAGAGGGATCAGGGAGAGAGAGAGAGAGGGATCAGGGAGAGAGAGAGAGAGGGATCAGGGAGAGAGAGAGAGAGGGATCAGGGAGAGAGAGAGAGGGATCAGGGAGAGAGAGAGAGGGATCAGGGAGAGAGAGAGAGAGAGGGATCAGGGAGAGAGAGAGAGGGATCAGGGAGAGAGAGAGAGAGGGATCAGGGAGAGAGAGAGAGGGATCAGGGAGAGAGAGAGGGATCAGGGAGAGAGAGAGAGGGATCAGGGAGAGAGAGAGAGAGGGATCAGGGAGAGAGAGAGAGGGATCAGGGAGAGAGAGAGAGGGATCAGGGAGAGAGAGAGAGAGGGATCAGGGAGAGAGAGAGAGGGATCAGGGAGAGAGAGAGAGAGGGATCAGGGAGAGAGAGAGGGATCAGGGAGAGAGAGAGAGGGATCAGGGAGAGAGAGAGAGAGGGATCAGGGAGAGAGAGAGAGGGATCAGGGAGAGAGAGAGAGAGGGATCAGGGAGAGAGAGAGAGGGATCAGGGAGAGAGAGAGGGATCAGGGAGAGAGAGAGGGATCAGGGAGAGAGAGAGAGGGATCAGAGAGAGAGAGGGATCAGGGAGAGAGAGAGAGGGATCAGGGAGAGAGAGAGAGGGATCAGGGAGAGAGAGAGAGGGATCAGGGAGAGAGAGAGGGATCAGGGAGAGAGAGAGAGGGATCAGGGAGAGAGAGAGAGGGATCAGGGAGAGAGAGAGAGGGATCAGGGAGAGAGAGAGAGAGGGATCAGGGAGAGAGAGAGAGGGATCAGGGAGAGAGAGAGAGGGATCAGGGAGAGAGAGAGAGAGGGATCAGGGAGAGAGAGAGAGGGATCAGGGAGAGAGAGAGAGAGGGATCAGGGAGAGAGAGAGGGATCAGGGAGAGAGAGAGAGGGATCAGGGAGAGAGAGAGAGAGGGATCAGGGAGAGAGAGAGAGAGGGATCAGGGGAGAGAGAGAGAGGGATCAGGGAGAGAGAGAGGGATCAGGGAGAGAGAGAGAGAGAGGGATCAGGGAGAGAGAGAGAGAGGGATCAGGGAGAGAGAGAGAGAGGGATCAGGGAGAGAGAGAGAGAGGGATCAGGGAGAGAGAGAGAGGGATCAGGGAGAGAGAGAGAGAGGGATCAGGGAGAGAGAGAGAGGGATCAGGGAGAGAGAGAGAGAGGGATCAGGGAGAGAGAGAGAGGGATCAGGGAGAGAGAGAGAGGGATCAGGGAGAGAGAGAGGGATCAGGGAGAGAGAGAGAGGGATCAGGGAGAGAGAGAGAGAGGGATCAGGGAGAGAGAGAGAGGGATCAGGGAGAGAGAGAGAGGGATCAGGGAGAGAGAGAGAGAGGGATCAGGGAGAGAGAGAGAGGGATCAGGGAGAGAGAGAGAGAGGGATCAGGGAGAGAGAGAGGGATCAGGGAGAGAGAGAGAGGGATCAGGGAGAGAGAGAGAGAGGGATCAGGGAGAGAGAGAGAGGGATCAGGGAGAGAGAGAGAGAGGGATCAGGGAGAGAGAGAGAGGGATCAGGGAGAGAGAGAGGGATCAGGGAGAGAGAGAGGGATCAGGGAGAGAGAGAGAGGGATCAGAGAGAGAGAGGGATCAGGGAGAGAGAGAGAGGGATCAGGGAGAGAGAGAGAGGGATCAGGGAGAGAGAGAGAGGGATCAGGGAGAGAGAGAGGGATCAGGGAGAGAGAGAGAGGGATCAGGGAGAGAGAGAGAGGGATCAGGGAGAGAGAGAGAGGGATCAGGGAGAGAGAGAGAGAGGGATCAGGGAGAGAGAGAGAGGGATCAGGGAGAGAGAGAGAGGGATCAGGGAGAGAGAGAGAGAGGGATCAGGGAGAGAGAGAGAGGGATCAGGGAGAGAGAGAGGGATCAGGGAGAGAGAGAGAGAGGGATCAGGGAGAGAGAGAGAGGGATCAGAGAGAGAGAGGGATCAGGGAGAGAGAGAGAGGGATCAGGGAGAGAGAGAGAGGGATCAGGGAGAGAGAGAGAGGGATCAGGAGAGAGAGAGAGAGGGATCAGGAGAGAGAGAGGGATCAGGGAGAGAGAGAGAGAGGGATCAGGGAGAGAGAGAGAGGGATCAGGGAGAGAGAGAGAGGGATCAGGGAGAGAGAGAGGGATCAGGGAGAGAGAGAGAGAGGGATCAGGGAGAGAGAGAGAGGGATCAGGGAGAGAGAGAGAGGGATCAGGGAGAGAGAGGGATCAGGGAGAGAGAGAGAGGGATCAGGGAGAGAGAGAGGGATCAGGGAGAGAGAGAGAGGGATCAGGGAGAGAGAGAGAGGGATCAGGGAGAGAGAGAGGGATCAGGGAGAGAGAGAGGGATCAGGGAGAGAGAGGGATCAGGGAGAGAGAGGGATCAGGGAGAGAGAGGGATCAGGGAGAGAGAGAGGGATCAGGGAGAGAGAGAGGGATCAGGGAGAGAGAGAGGGATCAGGGAGAGAGAGAGGGATCAGGGAGAGAGAGAGAGGGATCAGGGAGAGAGAGAGGGATCAGGGAGAGAGAGAGAGAGGGATCAGGGAGAGAGAGAGGGATCAGGGAGAGAGAGAGGGATCAGGGAGAGAGAGAGGGATCAGGGAGAGAGAGGGATCAGGGAGAGAGAGAGGGATCAGGGAGAGAGAGAGAGGGATCAGAGAGAGAGAGAGAGATCAGGGAGAGAGAGAGGGATCAGGGAGAGAGAGAGAGGGATCAGGGAGAGAGAGAGGGATCAGGGAGAGAGAGGGATCAGGGAGAGAGAGAGAGGGATCAGGGAGAGAGAGAGGGATCAGGGAGAGAGAGAGAGATCAGGGAGAGAGAGATAGAGAGAGGGATCAGGGAGAGAGAGAGAGATCAGGGAGAGAGAGAGAGATCAGGGAGAGAGAGAGGGATCAGGGAGAGAGAGAGAGGGATCAGGGAGAGAGAGAGAGGGATCAGGGAGAGAGAGAGGGATCAGGGAGAGAGAGAGAGGGATCAGGGAGAGAGAGAGAGGGATCAGGGAGAGAGAGAGGGATCAGGGAGAGAGAGAGGGATCAGGGAGAGAGAGAGAGAGGGATCAGGGAGAGAGAGAGAGAGAGATCAGGGAGAGAGAGATAGAGAGAGGGATCAGGGAGAGAGAGAGAGAGAGATCAGGGAGAGAGAGATAGAGAGAGGGATCAGGGAGAGAGAGAGGGATCAGGGAGAGAGAGAGGGATCAGGGAGAGAGAGAGAGATCAGGGAGAGAGAGATAGAGAGAGGGATCAGGGAGAGAGAGGGATCAGGGAGAGAGAGGGATCAGGGAGAGAGAGAGAGGGATCAGGGAGAGAGAGGGATCAGGGAGAGAGAGAGAGGGATCAGGGAGAGAGAGAGGGATCAGGGAGAGAGAGAGAGAGAGATCAGGGAGAGAGAGAGAGAGAGGGATCAGGGAGAGAGAGAGAGGGATCAGGGAGAGAGAGAGGGATCAGGGAGAGAGAGAGGGATCAGGGAGAGAGAGAGAGATCAGGGAGAGAGAGATAGAGAGAGGGATCAGGGAGAGAGAGAGGGATCAGGGAGAGAGAGAGAGAGGGATCAGGGAGAGAGAGAGAGATCAGGGAGAGAGAGATAGAGAGAGGGATCAGGGAGAGAGAGGGATCAGGGAGAGAGAGGGATCAGGGAGAGAGAGAGAGGGATCAGGGAGAGAGAGAGAGGGATCAGGGAGAGAGAGAGAGAGGGATCAGGGAGAGAGAGGGATCAGGGAGAGAGAGAGGGATCAGGGAGAGAGAGAGAGGGATCAGGGAGAGAGAGAGAGGGATCAGGGAGAGAGAGAGAGGGATCAGGGAGAGAGAGAGGGATCAGGGAGAGAGAGAGAGAGGGATCAGGGAGAGAGAGAGGGATCAGGGAGAGAGAGAGAGAGGGATCAGGGAGAGAGAGAGAGATCAGGGAGAGAGAGAGAGATCAGGGAGAGAGAGGGATCAGGGAGAGAGAGAGAGGGATCAGGGAGAGAGAGAGAGGGATCAGGGAGAGAGAGAGAGGGATCAGGGAGAGAGAGAGAGGGATCAGGGAGAGAGAGAGAGAGGGATCAGGGAGAGAGAGGGATCAGGGAGAGAGAGAGGGATCAGGGAGAGAGAGAGGGATCAGGGAGAGAGAGAGAGGGATCAGGGAGAGAGAGAGAGGGATCAGGGAGAGAGAGAGAGGGATCAGGGAGAGAGAGAGGGATCAGGGAGAGAGAGGGATCAGGGAGAGAGAGAGAGAGAGGGATCAGGGAGAGAGAGAGGGATCAGGGAGAGAGAGAGGGATCAGGGAGAGAGAGAGGGATCAGGGAGAGAGAGGGATCAGGGAGAGAGAGAGAGGGATCAGGGAGAGAGAGAGGGATCAGGGAGAGAGAGAGGGATCAGGGAGAGAGAGAGGGGGATCAGGGAGAGAGGGGGGGATCAGGGAGAGGGGGGGGATCAGGGAGGGGGGGGATCAGGGGGAGAGAGAGAGGGGGATCAGGGGGAGAGAGAGAGGGGGATCAGGGGGAGAGAGAGAGGGGGATCAGGGGGAGAGAGAGAGGGGGGGGATCAGGGAGAGAGGGGGGGATCAGGGAGGGGGGGGGTCAGCGAGAGGGGGGATCCGAGTGGGGGAGGGAGAGCATTCAGGGAGAGAGAGGGATCCAAGTGTGTGATCAGGAGAGAGAGAGAGAGGGTGGTCGGGAAATCGAAGAGCAGGAGGGGGTGGTCAGGAGATAGGTGGGGGATTAGGAGAGCGAGGGCTCAGGAGGAGCGGGTTGGAATCTAGAAAGAACCTGCTTGGGGGTCTGGGTAACAGGAAAGAGGGGGAGATCAGGAGAAAGAAAGACCAGGAAAAAGAGAGAGATCCAGGACAGATCAGGAGAGAGAAATGGAACTGCAGAGATGGAAGCGGGAGGTAGAGACAGGACAGATCCGGTTGGATGGTGGAGGTGAAATAGTGAAGGATACACGGTGAGAAGAAAGAGGGCTATCCCTTGGGTTGACTGACAGATTGGCCTGAATGTTAACTCTGTATCCCTACAGTCTTGCTCAGCCCACTCAGTGTTTTCTGTTTTGGGGTGAGTTATTGAGTGGTCTTCTTTCTCTCAGAGTTTTACAGGAGGTGACACCATCCAGCTGCAGCCCAAGCACATTCACCTGGAGCTGGGACTCAGTTGAGACCCACTCATTGATGACAGTGATGGGGGTTCGTCTGATCGAGGAGAAAACAAACAAAGCAGCAGAATCTTCAGATCGAGCGGCTCCTCCGAAACGGCCCAGGAACTGCCAAGGGAAAGAGAACCACGTGCACAACTTTCTGGTTTCCAAGAGATTTCGGAAAAGTGCTCATTCTTCACCAGGTACACAGCAGCATGTTGTAGATGTGTCTTCACCAGGTACACAGCAGCATGTTGTAGATGTGTCTTCACCAGGTACACAGCAGCATGTTGTAGATGTGTCTTCACCAGGTACACAGCGGCATGTTGTAGATGTGTCTTCACCAGGTACACAGCGGCATGTTGTAGATGTGTCTTCACCAGGTACACAGCGGCATGTTGTAGATGTGTCTTCACCAGGTACACAGCAGCATGTTGTAAATGTGTCTTCACCAGGTACACAGCGGCATGTTGTAGATGTGTCTTCACCAGGTACACAGCAGCATGTTGTAGATGTGTCTTCACCAGGTACACAGCAGCATGTTGTAGATGTGTCTTTGTCAAAGCAAGTGTGATGCAGGGGATAAACAACAGGAGCTTGTGCTGTTTTTCTCCAGAGTATAACAAGTGTGCAATCAGGATTAACGTCACGCTTAAAATTCTATTAGCTGTGTATTCCACATTCTTGGTTGTTTAGTTTGTTAGTGACAGCTGATGTTAATTTCCAAGAGTTTTCCAAGAAAGGAAATTAACACGATCTGTCACTAACAAACAAGCATGCAGTATACTCAGCTAATAGAATTTTAAACGTGACATTAATCCTAATGCCACAGTTGTAGACAAATGTTAAAATAGCTACACATAAATTCTACTTAAGACATTTGTCAACTTATCCAAACAGGTCTCTATGAAGTCAAGAAACACTCACATCCTGCATTTCAAAGTAACGAAGGTAGAGGCATTGCCATGTGGTGGAATGATCTAGTATTGCTACCTCACACCCTCTATCTAGAAAAACTTTCCTTGCGTAGTGTTTGCACATACATAGACTAATCCAGCTATTTCACAACTGAACCAAAAAGCTCTTCAGTCAAACCAAGCAATCTCTATGACCAGCATTCAGAGGTTCAGCCTAAACCCTGTCCTCAAATGATCTCAGCCATCTATAACAATGAGTGAATTCCCATCACCAGGTATACATTGAATAAGATGATGCAACCATTACAGGTAAACGCTCCATCCCCATTCACTTCCTGCAGGTAAATGCCCCTCTGAACCTCAGAGAACTAACTAATATTGTTAAATATTTTATTTTTATAAACAGAGTAGTAACTAACAAACATACAGTTCCTAATTCCACAATTACAAATCTGATCTATTTATGAAAACGCAGGTGATTCTTCAGTTAGTGACGACCATCTGCATGTTATTCATAGATTCTTTTCTTAAAATAGCAATTAGTATTCATATGTTTAACAAAACATGAGACAAATTGGGTGGGATGATCAGAGACTTGAGCAAAAAAGTGAGGCAAGGGACGCAGACTGGAAATCCCCAGAGGGCATCCCAGTTGTGAACTTTTTCTGGGTTAGAAAACAATGACAGCATGAGTTCCTCAGTGAAACACAGCAAGGGTAAAATTCCAGGCACTATGGGTGACCGGCCTGGTCCTTTCCTTAATGTACCAAGAGAATAATTTTGTTATTTCCTTACCTTTCACAAAACCATAGCACTTGGCCCATCCTGTTAGAACGGGATTTCTTAGCATTTCAACTTGATGCTAATTTCCCTTCTTTGATCCCAAACCCTGTAAATTGTTTGTATTTAAATAACCATCCTATGCCCCCTTGAATGCTTCAATTGTACCTGTTCCCATCACCGTTCTGGGGAGTTCAATCCAGGCCCTAACTACTTGCTACGTGATAATTTTTTTTTCCCATTGCTTCTGTTCCAAAATACTCTAAAACTGCCCTCTGGTTCTCATCCATTTATGAGTAGGGTGTAGTTTCTTACCAGCCCCTGCCAAGTCTGTCCAGACGTCATGGTTTTGAAGACTCCTCTTAAAGGAAAACATTCTCTGCTCCTTCTATCTACCCTCTTATTGGAATAACTCATTCCAGAAGCTATTCTAATAAACTTCTTTTGTACGCTCTTCAGTGAGTTCACATCCTTTCTGTAGTGTAACACCCCAAACTGTACACCATACTTCAGCTGAAGTCTAACCAGTTTCCTAGATAGTTTTGGCATGACCTGCTATTGGGCAGTCTTACATCACTGTGTTCATGTAACCCATTGACTGGGTCCTGAGTTCCTGATCACAATACTCAACCTTTCTTTCTAAGGCACTCCTTAAAACATACAATTTTTACGAGATTTTGGTTGTGTTCTCAATGTCTCATGTGTGTCTTGCTGTCAATCACTTATGTGATCATACTCATTTGGTTAGAGAAATATCCAGCATTAAGGGTGACAGAAAAATGGCCACTTTGGGAGCCTCTTTTTAACCCATCTCTCTCTCTCTCCCCCACCCCACTTCTCTCTCTCTGTCCCTCCTTCTCTCTCTCTCTCTCTCTCTCTCTCCCCCCTTCTCTCTCTCTCTCCTACCCCTCTCAAATCCCCCCACCCTGTCTCTTATCCAGGTGTAAGCTGTTCCTGGGAAGCGTTACCAGATGAGCTGCTCTTGGTGATTTTCCGCTTTCTGTCACTGCCTCACCTTCTGAAAGCCTCAAGTGTTAGTAAACAATGGCACAGGCTGGCGTGAGTACCCTGCTCCTGACGTGGGAGCTGCAACTCTACCTCACTCTGGGTTTGAACAGATCACACAAAAAAATCCTCCCAGTATTCCGACACAAAGAAAGGAATCCCCATCTGGAATCTAATATAGGAGTTCATGGAGTTTACATTTAAAATGACAGATACACGAGAGGGAGTTACAAACTGGAATCTAATTAAGGCGCTTGGGTGGCTTATATATAGAATAACAATTGCAGACTGGAATCTACACAATTTGGGATACGTATATAAGATGACAACAAGAACGCGGAGGCAATGAAGTATGTCTGATATTAAAAGTGAGTTTCAATATGGGTGATCATTGTAAAGGTAAAGTCGCCATAGCCCAAGAGGGCCAGGGGCTGCTCTTTCATTACGCAGAGATGACTGACTGACTGATGGTGGTTTAAACTGAGGTTCACCACACCTCAGGTGAGTGAAGAGGCTGACAAGGAGAGTCCTTCATGTTACCCCAGCTGGTCCAGGAATTGAAGCCCTGCTGTTGGTGTCATTCTGCATTACAGATCAGCCAATCAAACTAATTAACTAGACTGGCTTGGAAACATATCACAGTTCCTTCAGTGTCGCTGGGTCTAATTCCTGGAACGCCCCCTCTAGGCATTGTGGGTCAACTTCAATAGACTGCAGCAGTTCAAGAAGGCAGCTCACTCCCACCTTCTCAAGGGCAACCTGGGATGGGCAATAAATACTGGGCCCAATTGACTGCCACATGCCAATCACAAATACAAAAAAGAACATACACAATAATGAATTAAAGGTTGTAATTTAGTCAAGGGGTCGGGGGTTGTTTAACAGACCTGGGAACAAATTCTAGCTTTTTGAGATATGATTCTTCTCTGGGCTCATTCTGTTCTGTCGTTTGATTTTACTATCTAACCATGTGCTTTTACAAAGCAGGTTTGATAAATCCCTGTGGTACAGTGTGGATTTGGGCAAAGGGAATCTGCCCCCTGGGACTGTGGGCCAGGTGCTAGGAGCTGGTGTTGTAGTCTTGAGGAGTCCCTGCTCCTTCCTCGGAGACCCTATCTTCAAGGATGAAAGGTGAGAGAAATCTCCGACCTAGCCTATAGTTCACATTGTCACCTGACTGAAATGTTAGAAAAACTCCTGAATGATCCTGTCAAGGTGTTTCCTGTTGTGGGTTAGTCCAGAACCAGAGAACACTGTGTTAAATTTAGGGAGGATTTGGAGGTGCTGGTGTTGGACTGGGCTGAACAAAGTTAAAAAATCACACAACACCAGGTTATAGTCCAACAGGTTTATCTAGAAGCACTAGTTTTCAAAGTGCTGCCTCTAGAAGCACTAGCTGCTCCTTCATCAGGTGGTTGTGGAGCAGAATCATAAGACACAGAATTTATAGCAACAGGATTGCAGTGTCATTGGAATGTAATATCAAACAAATCAAGCTTAAATCTTTCATCTTTTAGAGTGATTATGTTAGTTTCGGTTCCTTCATATGTAAATCGCAGAACGTTTTAAAAGTTACATTCTCAAGGTATTTTCTATGTAAATATGTTTGTTAAGAAAAAAGATTTCAAATTTTTTACAAAATTATAAAACTACTGCAAAACAGTATAGCAATCTTATAATATAACAACGATAACAGTAAACAAACTACCACTCTACAAATCACTGAGGAGAGAGAAAAAAAACTACGAAAGGGTGGCACAGTGGCTCAGTGGTTAGCACAGCTGCCTCACAGCACTAGGGTCCCGGGTTTAATTCCAGCCTCGGGTGACTGTCTGAGTGGAGTTTGCACATTCTCCCCGTGTCTGCGTGGGTTTCCTCCGGGTGCTCCGGTTTCCTCCCACAGTCCAAAGCTGTGCAGGTCAGGGTGGATTGGCCATGCTAAATTGCCCATAGTGCTAGGTGCATTAGTTAGAGGGAGATGGGTCTGGGTGGGTTACTGTTCGGAGGGTGGGTATGAACTTGTTGGGCCGAAAGGCCTGTTTCCACACTGTAGGGAATCTAATCTAATCAAACTACAATTCAATGAATAACTAAAAAGAAACTAAATTAAACCAAGTTGAAGCAAGGTAAATTACATTCAGTAAAGTTACTGCACTCAGCACAATTCCACCAAAGCTCGCCACCACAGGGAGCAGCAGTAGGTGTACCCCTATCTGGTCAGAATTCTTCCCCCAATGGGTCCCCAGGCTGCCAGACAGAGCCCTCACGGCCACACAAAGCCCCTGACCAATATAGCCGACAGGTCTGTGCCTGTATAATTCAGAAAGGGCCGCCATGGGCCGGGTGCTGGCAGGTGAGACTAGATTAGGTCGGGATATCTGGTCAGCATGGATGGGTTGGACTGAAGGGTCTGTTTCCATGCTGTATATCTCTATGACTCTATGTTCTATAAAACAGTTCCGTTTTCTGGTACACCATACTCATAAGGAAGTCCGGGTGGTGTATTCCAAAACTAATCTACGCCACTCAGAGAGTCCCGGGAGATTCTCCAACCCCCCAATGTTCTTCCTAGCACAGGATGAAAGAATATTAAACAGTTTCTTCCCATCCGTGTCCAGAGAAGGGAGATTGGACAAACCCAACAGGAGGGACACCAGATCCAGCATCACCTCAGTTCCCAAGACTCCTTCCAAAACACTCCCTATGGCACCCCAATACCTACACAGCTTGTGGCCTGACCACAACCAGTGAGTAAGAGTGCCAACGTCGGTTTTACATTTAGTGCACATTGAGGATACTACTGTCTTAAATTTCACAAGCCATTCTGGTGCCAAATGAGCCCTGTGGAGTCCCTGTTGTTGCATAGCCTGCGTTCTGTTACAGATCAAAATCTTCCTTCCATCCTCCAAATATCCTCCCACACCTCTGACAAGATCTCCACCCCCAATTCTTGAATCCAGTTTTCACACAGCTGCTCAAAGTCCTTCAAGACATTACCCATTACCTCCTAACAACTGATAGAGGGTGCTGACCAAGACAGTGTCTGTGGACTGAAGCACTCTCCTCTCCATATCCGACTGACCATCAACATAGTATTTTTTTGTACGAAGTCCCTAACCTGAAAGGAAGGAAAGAGGTCCCTCCGAGATTGCTCATATTTCTGGCTCAGCTGCTCGAAAGATATCATGACCTCCCCATCAAATAAATCTCCTAAACAGGAGACTCCTTGTGATTCCCAAAGCTTAAAGTCAGAGGCCATCGACCCTGGGAGGGAAAGGGGAAGTTGTTTGTAAGTTGCCCTCACCTTGTCACATCATTCCACATGCTTCAACTGTGTTAAGGACACCCTTCCAGCTGTAATTTCAAGTGCTCTTTATCGGTTAGATGTGTTTCTTGCAGCAAGGCTACATCGACCCTCTCTTTTCTAAGGCTTGAGAGGATCTTTTTTCTCTTAATTGGTGAATGACTCCTCTTAACGTTTAAACAAACGGCTAGCCATAGCCATCCGAAACTGTCCGTTAGCCCTCTGGGAGGAAGAACCCCATTCATAGGGCGCCAAGTGAAAACAGCAAACAGTTTGTGCAAATTTAAAAATACAACTGCCAAAACTATCAAATCAAAACTTCTAACAGCTCCTTCTACAACAGACCATCATATAACACAAGTAAGGCGCGTCTTTCCCCCTTACCTACAGGGGGCACTCATACTACCTACTAACCCCTCCATGGTTCCCTCGAGCTGAAGCCATGCCCCAACACCAGGCAACACAAAGTAGGAAAAAGTTACATGCATCTTATAACAAGAAAGTTAAAAGCACTATAATACTTTAACCCTACGTACCCCGGTAGAAACAAATATATGTGTCCCCCTGCCCCGCCCCCATCCCACACCAAGGGAGAGAAACAAAAATGAAATGATGAGAGAAAAAAAAGGGATAACTGGAGGGGAAATAGAAAAAGACAAAACAATTAGGACTCCCATATATATTAAAACAAAACCCGACAACCAGGTATGCCAGGCAAACTACGGAAAAAAATAAAGTGATCACTATTGTCCATATTATTTGAGCCAGTCAGTCTATTTTAAGGTGTCCAGGAAGTCCTTTGTCTTTTCTGATGAGTCAAAATTAAACACAGACCCTCCGTGGCTGAAACATAATATTGCCGGATATCTTACGGAATACTGGATATTCAAGTCCCTCAGCCACCTTTTTACTTCATCAAAGGCCTTCCTCTTGCGAATCACAATTGGAGAGAAGTCTTAGAAAAGCATAATTCATGACCCTTTGTATATCAGAGCCTGTGGATCCTTCCCCAGTGCTCTCGAGGCTTCCAGCATCATTTGTTTGTCTCTCTAATGCTGGAGTTGCACTGGGACCGGGTGGGGGTGCTGGTCTGATCTGGGCCAGCGCACTGTGAACTGGTGGGCCTGTTCAACCCATACCCGGCCTGCCTCGACTTCCAGCTTCAGAAACCATGGGAGCCATTGCTCCAAGAAGCTGACTAGCTGGCCTTCCTCCTCCCGATCAGGTGGATGTTCTTCTGAAGGCCTTGATTTTCGAGGTTGTCAACTTGCTCCTCCAGGGCCTGTACCTGCTGTTCCAAGGCATGGACCTGACCCGCCGAGAATTCTACCGCAGATTCGGAGACCGCGGTCCCTTGCTCCAACTCCATGACGGCGCTGCCCAAGATGCTGGATCTCCTGGTCATGCTTCTGCAGCATGGCTGAGATTGGTTCCAGCCTGGTCCAGGTCTCCATTGCTGAATTGATATTCACTCGGAGTTTCACAGACTCCAGGGCCAGGCTCTGCTCCACAGGTAAGACTCAGAGAGTGCTCACGGAGGCCGATGCTGCGATGGTGGGCATGTCTGTTGCTACAGAGGAGTGCCCTGCTTGTTGCAATCCTTGTGTCCCTTCCCTTCAGTCATTTTTCTAACTATTTTAAACTAACCCATAACAATTCTGGGGGTCAAAAGTTAACAGTTTCTACCGTCATGGGTAATAAATGGAGGTTGAGTGCACCACTTTGTCTGGGTTCTAGTGCAGAGCTCCGCAGGGCAGACTTACTGGATCGTGGCCAACTTGATTCCCCCTCTCAAGATCTCTTTAACAATAGGTGCCATCTCAGCTCAAATAATGCATTAAAGTTTGTCTGTGTCAGACTGGTTGTATTTCTAAAGTGGGATTTACAGAATCTTACATGGATTTATGCAGTTTTTGAGCAAAATTAAATGTAATTCTGCAAGTACAAACTCCCCCCACAACTTGTATGAGTCCAGAACTAGAGGGCATAGGTTTAGGGTGAGAGGGGAAAGAAATAAAAGAGACCTAAGGGGCAACTTTTTCACACAGAGGGTGGTACGTGTATGGAATGAGTTGTGAGAGGATGTGGTGGAGGCTGGTACAATTACAACATTTGAGAGAGATTTGGATGGGTATATGAATAGGGTTTGGAGGGATATGGGCCGGGTGCTGGCAGGTGGGACTAGATTGGGTTGGGATATCTGGTCAGCATGGATGGGTTGGACCAAATGGTCAGTTTCCGTGCTGTACATCTCTATGACTGTCTGAGCATGCAGGGGAGACCAAGTGAGTTTGTGCATGTGTGTGTGAGGGTAATGGGGTATAAATCTGTGAGAGGGTGTATGTGTGGGTGTGAATGAGGGGGAGAGCATGTGAGAGAAAGCTTGTGTATGAGAGAGAGTCTGCATGAGTGTGTGCATGTGTGTACTAGAAAGTGCAATGGGGTCACCTGAAATGTGACATGATCCCGAGGTCCAGTTAAGGTCATCCCCAGGGGGACCTGCACGAACACACAGATAAGTTTGTGGGGGGAGTTTGTACTTGCAGAATTACATTTAATTTTGTTCAAAAACTGCATAAATCCATGTAAGATTCTGTAAATCCCACTTTAGAAATACAACCAGTCTGACCCCAAATTGGGGCACAGACAGACTTTAACCTCACATCTTTAATGCATTATCTGAGCTGAGATGGCACCTATTGTTAAAGAGATTTTGAGAATGTAACTTTTAAAATGTTCTACGATTTACATATGAAGGAACCGAAACTAACATGATCACTCTAAAAGATGAAAGATTTAAGCTTGATTTGTTTGATATTACATTCCAATGACACTGCAATCCTGTTGCTATAAATTCTGTATGTTATGATTCTGCTCCACAACCACCTGATGAAGGAGCAGTGCTCTGAAGGCTAGTGCTTCCAAATAAACCTGTTGGACTATAACTGGACCTGTTATGTGATTTTTAACTTAAATCTAGGGGTTACTCTTCCGGGACATAGATGAGGAAATCCTTTTTCCCTCAGTGGGTTGTGCGAATTTGGAAATCTGTGCCTCAGAATTCAGTGGGGGTGGGTTTATTGTGGGTAGGTTCTTGTTAGGCAGGAGAATTGAGGGGTGTTGGGAATATGGAAATGACAACACAAATGGAAGCAGAGTCAAGGGGCTGAACAAGTCTACTCTGCTCTGACTTTCTTACATGATAACCCAAACCCTGGATACTCAGCTGTTACATTTACTGTCGACAAAGACCAATAAAAATGCAGAGGTGTTTAAATTTTATCACCTTCCCAAGTTCAGATTGCCTTCAACTTCTCAAAAGCTGTTTGACATCTTCTAACCATGTAACCTTTGCCACCTTTTTCAATGTATTAGGAGAGCAGTGTTTTGTGCAGCTAAAGCATGACCTGACCAGCTGCTATTATACTGAACGCTGCACACTGCATTCTCACCTTCTGTGGGTCCTGCCCATTGATGCTGAGCTTTGTTTATCTCCTTTAGGCCTCTCTGCCTTCAGTACATGGATCTCTCACATTCTGTACTCAGCAGTTCCTCCATCTTCCAGATTCTACGCCGTTGTCACCAACTCCGCGGCCTCAGTCTTGAGGCTCTCGCACTTTCTGATGACATCATAATGTGAGACAATATCCTCATGGTCCCACCTAATCCTGCCTCCTCCCCACCCCCTCCCCTGTGACTAATCCCTTCCTCCATGTCTAATTTAACCTCCCCACCACTGTGCCATCTCCTGAGAGATGATGATCTGTCTGTTTTCAGGGCGATCGCTGGCAATAGGGACTTGTTGTGTTTGAATCTCTCCGGCTGCTCGTGTTTCAGAGCCCAGGCCCTCAGCCAGATGTTGAGAAGCTGTTCTAGGTGAGGACTCAGTATATATGCATATGTTCTGTGGAAGTTGTCTAGGTGTTTCAGGGGTTGGGGGGGGTGGCGGTTACACGTGTTAAGGGAGGTTGTATCTATGTTGGGGGGGGTGCTGAGTGATTTAGTAGGGGAGGGGCTGCTTCTGGAAGTTGGGGAGAATGTTTGATTTGGGATTCTCCTCAAGCATTGCAGTCTCATAGCTTGCTCATCTCTCTCTCTGTCTCTGTCTCCCAGGCTGGATGAGTTAAATATTTCTTGGTGCAGGTTCAGCTCCCAAAACATCCAGGCAGTGGTCTCACAGATTCCTGACAGCGTGACCCAGCTCAACATTAGCGGCTACCGGCGCGGTCTGCACAACTCTGGTAGGTGGGAGCCAGCTGTCATTCACTGTGCAGCCAGCAGCAGCATCATTTACCCAGTCCCAGGCAGACAGTGCCTGTGGGCATCTCACTGGCCAGCAACCCAGAAGACCAGGCTGATGTTGGCGAGGCATGGGCTTATACAGCAATAAGGGCTAGAGTCCCACAGGGAGGGAGGACATCTTGGACAGGGCAGGGTAGGGTCTTGGAATAAGGTCGAGGGACATGGAGGGAAGGAGGGTGGGAAGGGATAGTGGGTTTTGAGGGATTGTGAAACTGGTGTCAGAATGGGGTGCTGGTGATGTGCTGTGTCTCCGTTGTTTATAGATGTGGAAGCTCTGTGTAGGCGCTGTCCCCAGATGACTGACCTGGATTTGAGGTGAGCAGTAGTTATCGGAGTGAGTGACTGTGATTTCAGGATCTTCATAACATACCCCAACCTTCAGCCCTCTGCAACATCCTTCTAACCCTCCCCACCTCTCAGTAGCATCCTCCTCCTTTTCCTCAACTGTTCACCTCAGTAACATCCATATCCTCTCTGCCCCCAAACTTGCCAACCCCTCATTTCTTTGGGTTTCCCTTCGACCCCCATCATTCTCAGTTCCTCTAACACCAGTGATCTTGTTCTCTCTCCTTCAGTGATAGCACGATGCTGACTCCTAGCTGTTTCTCCAGTCTCCATGGCCTCTATCACCTCCAGCACCTGGGCTTGAGTAGATGCCATGAGATCCCACCAGCAAGTCTTGTGTAAGAGACTCTCTTTTCTCTCACTGTCTGCTTGTTAGATTAATGGTTACGTCACAAAGAGTCTGTCCAATGATCCCTGGGTTAGGGACAGAGACAGGAATCTGGTGTATTTGATATTATTCAGTAACTACTCCTGTACAGATGTCATGTTAAACGTATTGTCCTTGTTGGTGGTTTTTGCTCAGTTTTGTGCCTGTTCCTGGTATTTAATGGTGTCTGCTGCTGTGTACAGGGCCCTGGGGGAGATCACTACACTGAAAACTCTGAACATTTATGGACTTGTGCGAGACTCCATGGTCAATGTGAAGGACCTAATTCCTCAGATTAAAATCAACACCTTTCCACTGACGAGCATCGGCCGGCCAACACCCAGCTACGGGAAGCTGCAGACAATCTGGGGAACTAACTGCAAGTTGCGGCTCCATAATCTCTGAGCAATATCAGTCACTACACACTACACAGCAAGAGGACATAAGTGGCTGAGAACATGAAGAGGTTCTGGGCACAGTCACTCCCACAAGCACATCATCGGTCAGTGTTGACAATAATCACTGCTTTCTGCATTCAGAGGAGTAGATCATTGATGAAAACCGAGAAACTATGAGACCACGAGACTGAAATGAAGCATTTTTCCAAGGAAGTGATCAGATGGTTCACAATTAGATTCCATTGCGGGAAGTGGTGAATTGTTTGAATCTGTGTTTTTAAAGTGAGTTAGTGTTTGGAATGTTCAGTCGGTTAAAAAGATTCCAGGCAGTTTTAAACATCACGTCAAAGCTTTCCATCTTGCACTCAGGACTGATACGCAAAAAACAAACTATGAAAGGGAACACAGTGAGAAGTGGGTGCTGATTGGTGTGGAAATGCAGCTGTTAATTGTCAATCTTAGTGAAATGAGTCCAAAAGACCATCCGAATGTGGCAAAGGTACCAGCTGCAACTTCACAACCTCGGGAAACTGGTTTAAATTATTAGGTGCTAACAGTCCAGCCAATTGGCTGAAATCAAACTCTGCAACCTGTACTCTCAGGCAGACAGCTAGGAACAGAGCGAACACTGGCATCCTGTTTACTCCCAGTTTTTAATGTCTCTGTGCCATTGCCATCAGCATTCTTTTCAGTTCTTTCAGCACCAGCTCCCCCAACCAGAACCCTGCCACCTCTGCCTCTCCAGGGCCCACTGCTTCCAGGATTTTGGTTTTATTATGGAGTCCCACCATTCACAGTGTTTTGCTTCTGTATAAAAGCGGTAGGATCAGTGCTTTAGAATCACATCGAGTCCCCCACTGCCACCAACCCAAAGCCAATGATTCCTCTCATTTCTTGTACCATCTGTATCCCAAATCTAGGCAGCATCAGGAATAGTGATTAGGTATTGTTTGTTTTATTAAAACTAATAAAAGCTTTGGTCATAACCCAGTGTCTAAATTAATATGAAGTTCAGTTTCATCAACAGTCTAGAATATATGAAGACATTCTTGGCAGGGCCTGGGGGAGAATCGATCCACTTCAACCTGAAAGATATTCTGTGAATCTACCACCTTCTGAGGCAATAAACTATCAACCTTCATAGAAAAAAATCTCAACAGTCCCTACTCCAAGAGGAAACATCCTTCCAATATTCACCCTGTCAAGGCCCCTGAGGATCTTAAGTTTCAATACAAGTCCCAAAGTTCACTTATCCTTGATCTCTAACTTTTAATTCAGTATGATTTTTCTGTGGTAATTATTTCACTGGAGAGTGCTGGAGGTCATGCCAAGAGCAGCAGCAGGTATACCTAATAATGAGGTGTCAACTTGGTGAAGCTACAACACCATCACTCCCATCTCAATCAGCACAAGCACCAATCATAGAATCACAGAGTACTGAAGAAGATCTTCATCCCATTGAGTGTCCACCAAAATATGGTGTGACCAACACCAGCCTGAAATATTATGACATTTCTGTGGGGAACCAATGGATTCATGATATTATCACTAGATTATTAAAATCCAGAAACTCAACTAATGTTCTGGGCACCTGGGTTCAAATCCTTCTGTGACGGATGGTGGAATTGGAATTCAATAAAAAGAATGTGGGATTAAGAGTCTAACGATGATTTTGAACCATTGTTGGTTCTCAGAGAGGAGAAACCCATCTGCTTCAGTAATATTCTTGAGTGAAGGAAACTGCCATCCTTACATAGAACATAGAAAAATATAGCGCAGTACAGGCCCTTCGGCCCTCAATGTTGCGCCGACCGAATCCTACCTAACCTACACTAGCCCAATAACTTCCAAATGCCTATCCAATGCCCGCTTAAATGACCATAAGGGAGAGTTCACCACTGCTACTGGCAGGGCATTCCATGAACTCACAACCCGCTGTGTAAAGAATCTACCCCTAACATCTGTCCTATACCTTCCACCCCTTAATTTAAAGCTGTGTCCCCTTGTAACAGCTGACTCCATTAGCGGTAAAAGGTTCTCAGTGTCTACCCTATCTAAACCCCTAATCATCTTATACACCTCTATCAAATCTCCCCTAAACCTTCTTTTCTCCAATGAAAACAGCCCCAAGTGCCTCAGTCTTTCCTCATACGATTTTCCTACCATACCAGGCAACATCCTGGTAAACCTCCTCTGCACTCGTTCCAATGCCTCCACATCCTTCCTATAGTATGGCGACCAAAACTGCACACAATACTCCAGATGAGGCCGCACCAGAGTCTTATACAACTGCAACATGACCTCAGGACTCCGGAACTCAATTCCTCTACCAATAAAGCCCAGTACACCATATGCCTTCCTCACAGCACTATTTACCTGGGTGGCAACTTTCAGAGATCTGTGTACATGGACACCAAGATCCCTCTGCTCATCCACACTACCAAGTAGCCTACCATTAGCCCAGTAATCCATGTTCTTTTACTCCTACCAAAGTGAATGACTTCACACTTAGCTACATTGAATTCCATTTGCCACCTTTCTGCCCAGCTTTGCAACTTGTCTATATCCCGCTGTAACCTGCCACATCCTTCCTCACTATCCACAACTCCACCGACTTTTGTGTCATCCGCAAACTTACTCACCCAGCTTTCAAGCCCCTCCTCTAGATCATTTATAAAGATAACAAAAAGCAATGGTCCCAAAACAGATCCTTGAGGTACACCGCTAGTAACTGCAAAGGTTTGGCCAACATGTGACTCCAGACCCACAGCTATGTGGTTGATTCTTAATTGCCCTCTAGGCAATAAATGTTGGCCTAGCAAGAATTGCCTTTTTATCTTTTTTTAAGATTTCAAATGTTTGCCCAACTTTGTAAAGATTGTGAGTTTCTTGCTTCACCTACCCTCCCAGACACTGCATTCCAGATTCTCACCATCCTCTTGGTAAAATATTTTGCTTCAGATCCACTCTAGATGTGCCTTTCCCTTTAAAAGTGTGCCCCCTTTTTATTGGCCCTTTTTTATTATGAAGATGTGGGTGTACTGTACCTTTAAGAGAGTTAAAAGCTGGTACAGCTACCTGACAGTACCAAGATATAATGTAACTGATGCTCCAGCTACTGGGGTAGCTTAAAAGCCAATGGCGATCTGATACTTTGTGGGGTATTTGACTGGGAAAATTGAACAGTTGAGAGGAGAACTGCCCAGCTACCAGCATGTAGAAAGACTGCCTGACTGCTCTCTTAAAAGTACCTTTATCGATCATGAACCCGTGAAGCAAAGTCCCTTAAGACGAAGAAAAGAAGACACAGGAAGATCCAAATAGAAGAACCAAAAGCTGCCTGGTTTTGAGATAAGTTCTGTTTTGTAAATTTTAGTTGGGAGTTTTATCAGATTAGTATTGTAGAAAGGGAAGATAAATGATACATTAGAGGGCAGAGTTGTAAATAGTTGTTAGGTAATTATTCTCTGGTATATTTTAAGAAATAAAGTTGTTAATTTTTACTTCAAATAATTCTTGGCCTCTCAAATTTTCACAGACTACTGCACAGGATAAACCTTTTCTGTATTGCTGGTTTTAAATTAAGTAAGAGAGTGTTCAAACTAAACTGATTTAGAATCAACTGTTGTTTGTGGAAGAGAGTTCCAAATCTGTCCCACCTTGGTGTATGGAAGTGCTTCCCAACATTGCTCCTGAACGGTCTGACCGTAATTCTCAAACTATACCCCCTTAATTCAAGAAACCGCAGCCCTCCCCTGCCAGTGGAAATGTTTGTCTTAAACTCCCCTGTTTTTTTTACTGTTAAGCTTCAATCAGATTAATTACACATAGTTACCTCCTCTCAAATTTCCATCAACTTTGTCAGGTATGACCTCCTGAAAAAGCTACAGTGACTATCCCTGATTAAACCATGCCTCCCCAAATGGAGATTAATTTTCTTCTACATTATTTTGCTCAATAATTTTCCTATCACTAATTTTAGATTCACTGGTCTATACTTCCCTGGTCTTGCTTGTAAAGTGGAACCACATTAGCTGTGCTCTGACCACTACCCTGTGGCCAGAGATGATTTAAAAATTTGGATTAGGGCCTTTACAATTTCCTCCTTTATCTCCCACAGTACCCTGGGATACAACCTATCCAGACCTGGGGATCTGTTCATTCTTAAACCCACGAAAACCTCCTCATAATTTATATCAATCTGTTCCAGAACTTGACAGTCTATCTTCCCCAGTTCTGTAATTATATCCTCCCAAGTAAAGACAGCTTTGTTTAACACTCCTAACAATGCCCTCTTGCCTCACACACAGATTACCCCCATGGTCCTTAATGGGCCCTAATTCTTCCTTAGTTACTATCTTCCCTTGACATGTTAGGATTCTCCCTAATCTTGCCTGCCAGCATTTTCTCATGTCCCCCCTTCGTTCTCCTAATTGTTTTCATAGAATCCCTACTGCCCAACAAGTCCACACTGACCTTCTGAACAGCAACCCACCCAGACCCATTCCCCTACCCTATTATCACCCCTGACTAATGCACCTAACTTACACATCCCTGAACACTACGGGCAATGTAGCCTGGCTAGTTCACCTAAACTGCACATCTTTGGATTGTGGGAGAAAATCCATGCAGACACAGGGAGAATGTGCAAACTTCACACGGTTGTCTGAGGCTGGAATCGAACCCGGGTCCCTGGCATTGTGAGGCAGCAGTACTAACCACTGAGCCACAGTACCACCTCTTGACTTCCCCCTGCCCACACTTCTTATCATCCTCTAGGACCTCCACTGTTTTGTTCCCTTTCTATCTGATATAATTCTCTTTTTTTCCTGTTTAACCAGTCTTATCCAGTGTTCTTTGGGCTTGTTGTTCCTACATTTCCCATTAAAGAGAATATGTTGAACCTGTATTCTGCCCAATATCTTTTGGACACTTCCCAAAGTTTGCTGTGGACTTACCATCCAGTAGCATTGCCCAGTGTACTTTGGCCAGAACAGTACAGCACAGAGAAAGGGCCTTCCACTCACCATATCTGTGCAGACTATAACACCATTCTGTGACTGCATACGGTCTGTATCCCTCTCTTCCCTGCCTGTTCCCATGAATCTGTCTAAGTGCCTCTTAAGGATTACTATCATATCTGCTTCTACAACCTCCCCTGGCAGTGTACTCCAGACACCTGCCAGCCTCTACATAAAATAGTTTCATCACACATCTCCTTTAAACCAAATCCCCCTATTATTTGACATTTCCACCCTGGGAAAAAGACTGATATCCACCCTATCTATTCTTCTCATAACTTTGTATACTTCCATCAGGTCACCCCTCAGCTTCCGTGATTGTAGCAAAAGCTACTCTAGTTAGTCCAACCTCTCCTTGTAGCTAACACATCCCAGTAAACCACTTTTGCACCTTCTTCAAAGTCTCCACATCCTCCCCGATGTGGTGACCAGAACTGCACACACTACTCCAAATGTGGCTTAACTAAAGTTGCAGCATGACTTGCCAACTTTTATATTCAGTATCCTGGCCGACGAAGCCACGCATGCTGTAAGCCTTCTCTACTCCCTTACTGACTGTGTTACCAGTTTGAGGGAGCTATGGGCTTGTACTCCGAGATCCCTCTGTATAACAATTCTCCTAATCATCCTACCAGTTACCTCTACATTCTTCTTGAATTTGACCTCCTGGAACCCATCACCTCAAACTTGTTTGAATTACATCTATCTGCTATTTCTCCACCAAGTTTCTAACTTATGTGTATCCTGTTGTATCCTTTGACAAGGTTCCTCACTATCCACAACTTCACCAAATTTTGTATCATTTGTAAACATAATAATCAGATTACCTACATTTTCATCCAAATCATTTATATATTTTACAATTAACAAACAAACAAACAGTGGCTCAGTGGTTAGCACTGCTGCCTCACAGCACCAGGGTCTCAGGTTCAATTCCAGCCTCAGGTGACTGTCCGTGTGGAGTTTGCACATTCTCCCTGTGTCTGTGTGGGTTTCTTCCCATAGTCTAAAGATGTACCGGTCAGGTGAATTGGCCATGCTAAATTGCCCATAGTGTTAGGTGCATTAGTCAGAGGGAAATGGGTCTGGGTGGGTGTGGACTTGTTGAGTTGAAGGGCCTGTTTCCACACGGTAGGGAATCTAATCTAATATCCTGGGACAGATCCTTGCAGAATCAGTGATCACAGGCCACCAGTCAGAAAAATACCCCTCTAAAACTACCCTTGTCTCAGATGACAAAGCCACTTTTGTATCCAACTGACATGACTCAATCTCTGATGGGGGATATTGTCAAATACTTCAGTAAAGTTCATGTTGACAACATCAACTGCTCTACCCTCAACCATCTTTGTCACTTCCTCAAAAAACTCAATCAAGTTTGTGAGACAAGAGATCCCCTGCATAAAGCTGTGCTGACTATCCGTAATCAGTCTATTCTTTTCCAAATGCAAGTAAATCCTGTCCATAAGAATCACCTCCAATAATTTCACAACCACTCAGTGAAAAGCTCACCAGCCTATCATATCCTCGATTAACCCAATTGCCCTTCTTATTAAAGGAACAATGTTGGCTATTCTCCAGTCTTCTGGGACTTCCCGTGGCCAAAGTCGATATGAAGATCTCTGTTGAGGCCCAAGCAATCTCTTCCTTTGCCTCCCTCGGTACTTGAGATAGATTCCATCAGGTCCTGGGGACTCAATTACATTCATGTTTCTCAAGATACCCAACCACCACCTCCTCCCTAACATCAACATGCTCCAGAATATCAACATACCCCTCCCCTAATCTCACCATCATCCACACCTTACTCCTTGGTGAATACTGCTATGAAATATTCACTAAGGACCTCACCCACTTCCTCTGGCTCCATACACTAATTCCTTCCTTTGTCTTCAAGATCCTGCCTTATTTTAATAAAATCTGCCTTTCCTCAATCCAAAATCCTTTTTGTAGACAATGATTTTCTTCTTTTCCATAACAAATGAACATGTACAGTGTTGTGATCGCTGTCACTGGTACTTCAACCAGTTGTGTGCATCGCTCCCCAGAATTAGGTCGATCTCTACACCATCCCTTGTATGGCCATCTACAGTGTGATGTAAAAAGCTCACTCTGTGTACTTCAAGAAACCTGTGCCCACTAAACCTTTAATACTACGATTATCCTAATTAATGTTTGAGAAGTTGAGATCTCCACATGTAATTACCTTATTATTTTTCCTACCACATCCAGTTAATGGTGGGGGTCAATTAAACTCCTTGGAGGATGAGGTTCTGCAATTATCCCCACCCTCAATGACCGGGAAGCCTTGCACATCAGTGCGGGAGATATGGCTGAAGCATTCACAACAATCTTCAGCTTGAAGTAGTCACTGGATGATCCATCGTCACCTCCTCCAGAAGCACAGGTACCAAACTTCAGTTTTCTCTTTGTGTAACCTATTGTATTGTGCAGAACTGCAATACTTACCTGGAAGCCATCGCCTTCTCTTCCAGCTTCCAAACCAACTCCCAGCATTCTTTATTTTCCCTATCCACCTGTCAAGCTCATAGGTGTCCACTGTAGGCCAACTTATTACAAACTATTCCTAACTCAGTAATTTCTTTCAGAATCTGTCCCTTAAGTACATCAAGGACAAAGTCATAATTCTATCACAATTCTAATTCCAGTACAGCTCCTATCACCACTTTCTTTAACTGGCTACTAATCACCTTCTAGAATTACTCCAAAGCCAATGTAACTTCTTGTTTTTCTTAAGAATTACTCCAAATTTAACTAGCTAAAACTTGCTTCTAAATTATAAAGTCAATTAAATCTTGATTTCAGTGATTTCCCACTCCTGACATTATTGTTCAGTGAAGCAGTTGAAGCTACCTGGTTGAATGTGTTTAGGGCAAAGATAGATAGACAATAGGTGCAGGAGTAGGCCATTCAGCCCTTCGAGCCTGCGCCACCATTCAATATGATCATGGCTGATCATTCCTAATCAGTATCCTGTTCCTGCCTTATCTCCATAACCCTTGATTCCACTATCCTTGAGAGCTCTATCCAACTCTTTCTTAAATGAATCCAGAGACTGGGCCTCCACTGCCCTCTGGGGCAGAGCATTCCACACAGCCACCACTCTCTGGGTGAAGAAGTTTCTCCTCATCTCTGTCCTAAATGGTCCACCCAGTATTTTTAAGCTGTGTCCTCTGGTTCAGCACTCACTCATCAGCGGAAACATGTTTCCTGCTGCCAGAGTGTCCAATCCTTTCATAATCTTATACGTCTCAATCATATCCCCCCTCAGTCTTCTAAACTCAAGGGTATACAAGCCCAGTCGCTCCAGTCTTTCAGTGTAAGGTAATCCCTCCATTCCAGGAATTGACCTCATGAACCTACGCTGCACTCCCTCAATAGCCAGAATGTCTTTCCTCAAATTTGGAGACCAAAACTGCACACAGTACTCCAGGTGTGGTCGCACCAGGGCCCTGTACAGCTGCAGAAGCACCTCTTTGCTTCTATTCTCAATCGAAGCAAAGATAGATTGTTAAACAGTAAAGGAATTAAATGTTATGTTGAGCTGCGTCCACAAAATGATCAGCCATGATCTTAGTGAATGGGGGAGTAGGCTCAAGGGTTCAGATGTGGCCTACTCCTGCTCCTAGTTCTTATGTTAGATTTTGGGAGTTTGTGATGATAGTTACTTAATACAGTCATCAATTTGTAACAATTTTCAGATAGTTTATTGATTTTATTACAAAGTGCAGTTTAAGTGTACTGCTGTGATAATTGGAGATACTAGAGGCCAACGGGCTGTTGGTGCTGATTATGTCAGTCACATTCAGCTAATGGGGGCAACATCCTGTTCTTTATATGAGGTATTAGGGAGCTCTTCCCTCAGTCTTGCTGCTGCTCATCTGGCCTATGTTCCATCTGGAGAACACAGCTCCCGAACGAAGACTGTCCTCTGCCCCAAACTCTTGTTGCTATCCTCTATTTCTAGAAATAGGCACCTTATGTTGTACTGCTCCCTTGCCCAAATCCTTTCAGCCAATGACCAAATGTCAGAATGCTCATCTCCATCTGAAGGTTAGTTGTCATTCTTTTCCAAGAACAAAACATCTATTTCCCCAAACAAAGCATTGATAAGGCGCTACATGTGGCACCATAGTGTTCCTTAATGTCAGTTCAATGGAACATCAGGACTCTGGGATCCTGGGGATTTTGTGTCTTTTTTTGTCAGCCCTGTTTGCAGAAGACTAGTTACAGTGTAGCAACCATCACGTGTGGTTTCCTGCTATACAGGAAATATTGTTTAAAAAATAATTTCTAATGGGTTCCCAATTCCCAATATTTATATACGCTGAGCATCTCACAACAAAAAAAAGAAAAAAATGAGGCAGACATCAGATCTGCAGACCACTGGTAATGAGAGCAGGTATTTCACTGAATGAAACTGAGTTTGTCCATTATCAGGAGACCAACTGAGAGGTGGGTTGACAAGTAGTTATTTCAGACACATCCAGGGAACATGATTTAATTGATCACATGGTCAGGGTTCATGTCAAAATCAACAATTTTCAGATGATGTTGTCAAAGTTCTGTACGTGGATGAGAAACAGGAAGATGGATCCTGGGGACCTTCAGAGGGAACAGTGTGAAAAGATAATCATTGCATATCAGTTTGGAGACATATACATCAGAAATAATCTGATGTCACATAAATGAAGTCTTCAAAATTCTGAAAAGGTTTGATAAAGTGGATAGAGTGGGAATATTTCCTTGCAGGGACAGTGTAACTAGAGGACATCAATCTAAGATAGACTCCAAGAAACCCAGTTAGGAACTCTGAAGGAAGTTCTTCACCCAGAGTGTGGTGAGAATGAGGAACTCGCTCCCACAGGGAATGGTCAAAAGGAAGTTAACTAAACACACAAAGGAGAAAGGAAATGGCAGAAATGCTGATGAAGTTAGGAATGAGAAGAGGCTTAAGTGAAACATAAACATCAGAATGGACATGATGGGCCAAATGGTCGGTTGGTATAAAGCCAATGTAATCAAGTTTCTCAGAATAAAAATAAGGATTATCATTACAAAATCCAGTTGACCAATAAAAACAAGGCTAGCATTCTTATGAGGACCTTTCCCAATATCAGGACATTCAATAGACCATGGCAGAAGTAAGCCATTCAACCCGAGTTTATTCCACCACTCAGTGGGACACTGATCTGATAATCGTCAACTCCAGTTCCTTGTCTTTTCCCCTTGACTCCCTTCCTGCTTAAAAATCAGTCCATTGCAGCATTGAACCAACCTCATTACTCTCATCTACTCCACGTACTTCTGCTCCTCACAGTCATGTCTCTCTCACAGAATCATGCAGTGCAGAGGAGACCCTTGACCCTTCGAATCTGTTCCAACAAATGAGAAACATCTGGCCTTCAACCTAATCCCATTTCCTGGGATTTAGCCCATAGCCTTGAATGTTATGACTTGCCAAGTGCTCATCCAGGAATATTTTAAAGGATATGAGGCAACTCACCTTGATCCCCCTTCCAGGCAGCACTTTCCAGACTGCCACCACCCTCTGGGTAAAAACAGCTTTCCTCACATCCCCCCCTAATGCATTACTGATTAAGGGTTTTTGCCTGAAACGTCGATTCTCCTGCTCCTCGGATGCTGCCTAACCTGTTGTGCTTTTCAAGCATCAGTCTAATCTTGATAAATTTCTCAACCCCATTCTCCCGCTTTCTCCCTGTCACCCTTGATCCCTTGATACTCCAGAACCTCTCTATCTCAGTCTTAAATATACTCAATGACCTGGCCTCTACAGCTTTCTGTGGCAATGAATTCCATAGATTCACCACTCTCTGGCTGAAGAAGTTTCTTCATATCTCATTCTAAAAGGCATTCCCTTTACTCTGAGGCTGTGCCCTCAGGTCATAGTCTCTCCTACCTATGGAAACACCTTCCCAACATCCACACTGTCCAGGCCATTCAGAAATCTATAAGTTTCAATTAGATTCCTCCCATCCTTCTAAACTCCATTGCGTATAAATCCAAAGTCCTCAAATTTCCTGACTTGTTAAACTTTTCATTCCTGAGATCATTCTCCTGAACCTCCTCTGAACATGCTCCAGGGCCAGTACATCCTTCCTGAGATATGGGGCCCAAAACTGTGCACAAGACTCCAGATGTGGTCTGACCAGAGCCTTATAGAACCTCAGAAATACATCCCTACTTTTATATTCAAGTCCTCTGAAAATAAATGGCATCATTGCATTTGCCTTCCTAACTGCTGACTGAACCTACAAGTTTACCTTGAGAGAATCCCAATCTAGAACTCCCGAGCTTCTTTGCATGTCAGAATTCTGAATTTTCTCCTCATTTAGAAAATAGTCCACGTCTCTATTCTTCCCAATAAAGTTCCTGACTTCACACTTTCCCACATTGTACTCCATCTGCCTCTCCTTTGCCCACTCTCTGAAATTGTCCAAATCCTTTGCAGCCTCCCTACCTCCTCAATGCTATCTGTCCCTCTACCTGTCTTTGTATCATCTTGCAAACCTCACCAGAATGCCCTCAGTTCCTTCATCTAGAATATTGCGAGCAATTCTGGTCTCCCTCCTATTGGAAGGATGTTGTGAAACTTGGAAGGGTTCAGAAGGTGGCTCAGTGGTAAGCACTGCTGCTCCAGGGTCCCAGGTTCGGTTCCAGCCTCGGGCAACTATTTGTATGGAATTTGCACATTCTCTCCGTGTCTGCGTGGGTTTCCTCCGGATGCTCCGGTTTCCTCCCACAAGCCAAAGATGTGCCGGTCAGGTGAACTGGCCATGCTAAATTGCCCGTGGTGTTAGGTGCATTAGTCAGAGGGGAATGGGTCTGGGTGGGTTACTCTTCGGAGGGTCAGTGTGGACTGGTTGGACTGAAGGGCCTGTTCCCACTCTGTAGGGAATCGAATCTAATCTCATCTAAAATCTAAACGATTTACAAGGATGTTGCCAGGGTTGGAGGATTTGAGCTACAGGGAGAGGCTGAACAGGCTGGGGCTGTTTTCCCTGGAGCATTGGAGGCTGAGGGGTGACCTTATAGAGGTTTATAAAATTATGAGGGGCATGGATAGGGTAAATAGACAAGGTCTTTTCCATGGGGTGGGAGGGTCCAGAACTAGAGGGCATAGGTTTAGGGTGAAAGGGGAAAGATATGAAAGAGACCTGAGGGGCAACTTTTTCACTCAGAGGGTGGTATGTGTATGGAACGAGCTGCCAGAGAAATTGATGGAGGCTGGTACAATTGCAACATTTAAAAGGCATCTGGATGGGTATATGAATAGGAAGGGTTTAGAGGGATATGGGCTAAGTGCTGTCAAGTGGGACTAGATTGGGTTAGGATATCTGGTCAGCATGAATGAGATGGACCAAAGGGTCTATTTCCATCCTGTACACCTCTAAGACTCTATGACTGTAGATTATTCATGTATGAGGTGAAAAGCTGTGGTTCCCAACACTGAGCCTTGCAGAACACCACTTGTCACTGAGTGTCACCCTGAGAAGGATTGTTTATACCCACTCTTTGCTTTCTGCCAGACAACCAGGATTCTGTGGTATGCCACTGGGCACTGGGTGCCAGTCACTAAAGCAGCCTTCTGTCATCACCACTGGTCTCTTAGTTGAGGTTAACATCTGATCAAAAATGTTGTTGCATTTCCTTATTGGACTCATTTTTATAAGAGTCAGTAACTTTCCTGGTCTTCCCTTGTAACTTGCAGCATTCAGAACCAATGTGCTCCACTCAGTTACAATGGACTCACCTCACCTTTTGAATGTTACCTCCACACTCAGTACTTTCTGACCTGAGGAGGGGACCTTGGGAGACACCGAGGTATTCATGTCTTACCTTGGTGACCCTTTTACTCTCCAGTCTTCTCCATTTCCAATTTGAGGATGATGAAGAAAAGGTTTTGTTTTATGGATTGACTCATAATCATCAGCCATCATTGCTGCCTGATTAGTATTTGCAACTCGTTCTTCCTCAACGTGAGTTCCTATTACAGAATGTAGTCAGGTTTTAAATTCCTCTGAGAATAACCCCCTTAAGGCCTTCATATGCAGTTTCATATGCTTATATCCACCTTTGCTCATCTCTTTCACCTTCCCCACCTACATTCGGGACTTGACATGGTCCTGTCCCCCTTAGTCCAAGAACTCCCCACCTACGTTCGGGACCAGCTCGCAGACACCTCCTCTTATCGCCCCCTTGACCATGACCCCACCTCCCACCACCTAACCATCATTTCCAAACCATCCATAACCTCATCACCTTAGGGGATCTCCCATCCACCGCCTCCAACCTCATAGTCCCACAACCCCGCACCGCCCGTTTCTACCTCCTGCCCAAAATCCACAAAGCTGACTGCCCCGGCCGACCCATTGTCTCAGCCTGCTCCTGCCCCACCGACCTCATCTCTACATACCTCAACACGGTCCTGTCCCCCTTAGTCCAAGAACTCCCCACCTACGTTCGGGACACCACCCACGCCCTCCACCTCCTCCATGATTTTCGCTTCCCCGGTCCCCAACACCTTATCTTCACGATGGACATCCAGTCCCTGTACACCTCCATCCCCCATCATGAAGGACTCAAAGCCCTCCGCTTCTTCATTTCCCGCCGCACCAACCAGTACCCTTCCACTGACACCCTCCTTCGACTGACTGAACTGGTCCTCTCCTTGAACAACTTCTCTTTCCAATCCTCCCACTTCCTCCAAACTAAAGGAGTTGCCATGGGCACCCGCATGGGCCCCAGCTATGCCTGTCTCTTCGTAGGATATGTGGAACAGTCCATCTTCCGCAACTACACTGGCACCACCCCCCACCTTTTCCTCCGCTACATCGATGACTATATTGGCGCTGCCTCGTGCTCCCACGAGGAGGTTGAACAGTTCATCCACTTTAACAACACCTTCCACCCCAACCTCAAATGTACCTGGACTGTCTCAGACTCCTCCCTCCCCTTCCTAGACCTTTCCATTTCTATCTCGGGCGACCGACTCAACACAGACATTTGCTACAAACTGACCAACTCCCACAGCTACCTAGACTATAGCTCCTCCCACCCTGCCCCCTGTAAAACGCCATATTCCCAATTCCTTTGTCTCCGCCGCATCTGCTCCCAGGAGGACCAATTCCAATACCGTACAACCCAAATGGCCTCCTTCTTCAAAGACCGCAATTTTCCCCCAGACGTGATCGACGATGCCCTCCACCGCATCTCCTCCACTTCCTGCTCCTCCGCCCTTGTGCCCCGCCCCTCCAATCGCCACCAGGACAGAACCCCACTGGTCCTCACCTACCACCCCACCAACCTCCACATACATCGTATCATCCATCGTCATTTCCGCCACCTCCAAACGGACCCCACCACCAGGGATATATTTCCCTCCCCACCCCTGTCGGTGTTCCGGAGAGACCACTCCCTCTGCGACTCCCTCGTCAGGTCCACACCCCCCACCAACCCAACCTCCACTCCCGGCACCTTCCCCTGTAACCGCAAGAAATGCAAAACTTGCGCCCACACCTCCCCCTTACTTCCCTCCAAGGCCCCAAGGGATCCTTCCATATCCACCACAAATTCACCTGTACCTCCACACATATCATCTATTGCATCCGCAGCACCCGATGTGGCCTCCTCTATATTGGGGAGACAGGCCGCCTACTTGCGGAACGCTTCAGAGAACACCTCTGGACCGCCCGGACCAACCAACCCAACCACCCCGTGGCTCAACACTTTAACTCCCCCTCCCACTCCACCAAGGACATGCAAGTCCTTGGACTCCTCCATCGCCAGACCATAGCAACACGACGGCTGGAGGAAGAGCGCCTCATCTTCCGCCTAGGAACCCTCCAACCACAAGGGATGAACCTAGATTTCTCCAGTTTCCTCATTTCCCCTCCCCCCACCTTGTCTCAGTCAAATCCCTCGAACTCAGCACCGCCCTCCTAACCTGCAATCTCCTTCCTGACCTCTCCGCCCCCACCCCACTCAGGCCTATCACCCTCACCTTAACCTCCTTCCACCTATCGCATTCCCATTGCCCCTCCCCCAAGTCCCTCCTCCCTACCTTTTATCTTAGCCTGCTGGACACACTTTCCTCATTCCTGAAGAAGGGCTCATGCCTGAAACGTCGATTCTCCTGCTCCTTGGATGCTGCCTGACCTGCTGCGCTTTTCCAGCAACACATTTTCAGCTTTTTCACCTTCAGTAGAGGCTTGTCCAGGCTGTCACCTTAAACTCCAGAGCCGTGGCCACTATGTCTCAGGCAGTAATGTCTCTGCAGCAGCCAATACAGCTGTTTCCACAGCATCACACTCCGTAGAAAACTCCAATCCATTAGCCATCAAATTACTTTGGAGGAGCAGTGATGGTCCTATTTTGCCTAATTCATTATTTTCTCAAATGGCATGAAGAGTCTCTCTCCTTCCTATTCCTCAAATTTCAGTAGGGCCTGTACAAACTTTAACATCAGAGAAAGTGAGGATCACAGATGCTGGAGAGCTAGAGACGAGAGAGTGGTGCTGGAAAAGCACATCAGGTCAGGCAGCATCCGAGGAGCAGGAGAATCAACGTTTTGGGCATAAGTCCATCTTCAGACGATAACTCTGAGTCTCCCAACCAGAGCCTACATCAGCATCTGACATCTCCTGTTACAACGGCACCATTTTAAACGTTGATCCATGTGCGTTTGCGTTATCTCTCTCTTGCAAATCTAAACGTAGTTTACTTGTTTCCCTTTCCTTAAAATTCCATCTCCAGCCACAGACTCACAGAGGTGTATAGACTCACAGAGATGTACAGACTCACAGAGATGTACAGACTCACAGAGATGTATAGACTCACAGAGATGTATAGACTCACAGAGATGTACAGACTCACAGAGATGTATAGACTCACAGAGATGTACAGACTCACATAGATGTACAGACTCACAGGTGTACAGACTCACAGAGATGTATAGACTCACAGAGATGTACAGACTCACAGGTGTACAGACTCACAGAGATGTACAGACTCACAGAGATGTACAGACTCACTGAGATGTATAGAGTCACAGAGATGTACAGACTCACAGAGATGTATAGACTCACAGAGATGTACAGACTCACAGAGATGTACAGACTCACAGGTGTACAGACTCACAGAGATGTACAGACTCACAGGTGTACAGACGCACAGAGATGTATAGACTCACAGAGATGTACAGACTCACAGAGATGTACAGACTCACAGGTGTACAGACTCACAGAGATGTATAGACTCACAGAGATGTACAGACTCACAGAGGTGTATAGAGTCACAGAGATGTACAGACTCACAGAGATGTATAGACTCACAGAGATGTACAGACTCACAGAGGTGTATAGAGTCACAGAGATGTACAGACTCACAGAGATGTATAGACTCACAGAGATGTATAGACTCACAGAGGTGTATAGACTCACAGAGATGTATAGAGTCACAGAGATGTATAGACTCACAGAGGTGTACAGACTCACAGAGGTGTATAGAGTCACAGAGATGTACAGAGTCACAGAGATGTATAGACTCACAGAGATGTATAGACTCACAGAGATGTACAGACTCACAGAGGTGTATAGAGTCACAGAGATGTACAGAGTCACAGAGATGTATAGACTCACAGAGATGTACAGACTCACAGAGATGTATAGACTCACAGAGATGTATCAAGTCACAGAGGTGTATAGACTCACAGAGATGTATAGACTCACAGAGATGTACAGACTCACAGAGGTGTATAGAGTCACAGAGATGTACAGAGTCACAGAGATGTATAGACTCACAGAGATGTATAGACTCACAGAGATGTATCAAGTCACAGAGGTGTATAGAGTCACAGAGATGTATAGACTCACAGAGATGTATAGAGTCACAGAGGTGTATAGAGTCACAGAGATGTACAGCATAGACCTTTCAGTCCACTCGTCTGCACCAACCAGACATCCCAATCTGACCTCATCTCATTTGCCAGCACCCAGCCCATATCCCTCCAAACCCTTCCTACTCATATACCCATCCAGATGCCTCTTAAATGTTATAAAGTTATCAGCCTCTACCACTTCCTCTGGGACCTTATTCCACACCCGTACCACCCTCTGTGTGGAAAAAGTTGCCCCTTAGATCCCTTTTAAATCTTTCCCCTCTCACCTTAAACCTATGCCCTCTAGTTTCGGACTCTCCCACCCTGGGGAAAAGATGTTGTCCATTTATCCTATCCATGCCCCTCATGATTTTATAAGCATCTATACGGCCACCCCTCAGTCTCCAATGCTCCTGAAAACAGCCCCAGCCTGTTCAGCCTCTCCCTGTAGCTCAAACTCTCCAACCCTGGCAACATTCTTGTAAATCTTTTCTGAACCCTTTCAAGTTTCACAACGTCATTCCCAAGGGAGACCTGAACTGCACGCAGTATTCCAATAGTGGCCAAACCAATGTCCTGTACAGCTGCAACATGACCTCCCAACTCCTGTACTCAGTGCACTTAGTAATGAAGGCCTGAAAGCCAAATGCTTCCTTCACTATCCTATCCACTGGAGACTCCCTAGTTCTCTTTGATCAACAACACTCCCCAGCCCCTTACCTCGGCGACCTGCCTCCCTTTCACTCGCCATTTCCATAAGAACTATAAGAAGAACCATAAGAAATAGGAGTGGAAATAAGGCCATTCAGCCCATTGAGACCACTCCACCAGTCAATCATGGTGATGGGCATCTTAATACCACTTACCTGCACTCTCCAATTTGAGTGCAATGGAGAAAAGGTTTTGTTTTAGTAAGTTTGCAGATGACACCAAAATTGATGGTGTAGTGGACAGTGAGTGTGTAACTCCTTGAGTAAAAAATGAGGTCTGCAGATGCTGGAGATCACAGCTGCAAATGTGTTGCTGGTCAAAGCACAGCAGGCCAGGCAGCATCTCAGGAATAGAGAATTCGACGTTTCGAGCATAAGCCCTTCATCAGGAATAAGAGAGAGTAGCCAAGCAGGCTAAGATAAAAGGTAGGGAGGAGGGACTAGGGGGAGGGGCGATGGAGGTGGGATAGGTGGAAGGAGGTATGACCTGGGGGCACCGCATCTCCTCCACTTCCCGCTCCTCCGCCCTTGAGCCCCGCTCCTCCAACCGCCACCAAGACAGAACCCCACTGGTTCTCACCTACCACCCCACCAACCTCCACATACAACGTATCATCCGCCGTCATTTCCGCCACCTCCAAACGGACCCCACCACCAAGGATATATTTCCCTCCCCTCCCCTATCAGCGTTCCGCAAGGACCACTCCCTCGTCAGATCCACACCCCCCACCAACCCAACCTCCACCCCGGCACCTTCCCCTGCAACCGCAGGAAATGTAAAACTTGCGCCCACACCTCCACACTCACTTCCCTCCAAGGCCCCAAGGGATCCTTCCATATCCGCCACAAGTTCACCTGTACCTCCACACACATCATCTATTGCATCCGCTGCACCCGATGTGGCCTCCTCTATATTGGGGAGACAGGCCACTTACTTGCGGAACGCTTCAGAGAACACCTCCGGGCCGCCCGAACCAACCAACCCAATCACCCCGTGGCTCAACACTTTAACTCTCCCTCCCACTCCACCGAGGACATGCAGGTCCTTGGACTCCTCCACCGGCAGAACATAACAACACGACGGCTGGAGGAGGAGCGCCTCATCTTCCGCCTGGGAACCCTCCAACCACAAGGTATGAATTCAGATTTCTCCAGCTTCCTCATTTCCCCTCCCCCCACCTTGTCTCAGTCGGTTCCCTCAACTCAGCACCGCCCTCCTAACCTGCAATCCTCTTCCTGACCTCTCCGCCCCCACCCCACTCCGGCCTATCACCCTCACCTTGACCTCCTTCCACCTATCCCACCTCCATCGCCCCTCCCCCTAGTCCCTCCTCCCTACCTTTTATCTTAGCCGGCTTGGCTACTCTCTCTTATTCCTGATGAAGGGCTTATGCTCGAAACGTCGAATTCTCTATTCCTGAGATGCTGCCTGGCCTGCTGTGCTTTGACCAGCAACACATTTGCAGCAGTGTATAACTCCTGCCCTGATTTGCTTTTCCAAAATGCAGCACTTTGCATTTATCTAAATTAAATTCCATCAGTTACTCCTCGGCTCAATGGTCCATCTGATCAAGATCCCGTTGTAATCTTAGATATCCTTCTTCACTATCCACTACACCATTAATTTTGGTGTCATCTGCAAACCTACTAATCATACCTCCTATATTCATATCCAAATCATTTATATAAATAACAAAAAGCATTCAAACCAGCGCCGATCGTTGTGGCACACCACTAGTCACAGGCATCCAGCCCGAAAAGCAACTCTCCAAAGTTGTGCTCTCTCTCTTACCTTCAAGTCTATTTTGCATCGAATTGGCTGGCTCCCCTGGATCCCATGTGATCAAGCCTGGCCAACCAGTCTTCCATGAGGAATCTTGCTGAAGATCTTGCTGAATTCCATCTCAACCATGTCTACCACTCTGCTTTCATCAATTATTTTTGTCAGCCCTTCAAAACTCAATCAAGTTAGTGAGACAGGATGTTTAGTCTTGTTCCAATATCAATCCCAGCCGAGATCCCAAAGACTGTCATGTTAGCCTCACCTGGGGCAGCATGATGGACATCAAGCCTGAACATACCAGAGGCATCGCACAAATTAACAATTTTATCAAAGTACAGTTGGTTCTGAAATAACACAATAGTTCTGTTGTTGTGCGATCTCACATCAGAAGGAAACCATGCAGTATCCGTGCAGTATGCTAATGGAGCCAGGGTCACAGTAAGGAAAGCTCACAAACTACAAATAACAGTCTAAATTCTGCAACCACGTTAAAGCCAGTCTGCATTGAAGAAACATGTGCCATAGCAAAACCAACTGCACAGAAAGCCCTCAGTTGTCTGTCTAATAAATTCAGGTTTAGTAGAAAACATGGACCAGGTTTCTGTACTTAACAAAAGCCTACTATTCATTTTAAACATAAAGACACTAATCACAGGTAACCAATTCTGTGCCATTCATCTTCAACTGTCAATGTTAAAACACCAGCCTCGTTCTCACACACACACACACAGAGACACACACACAGAGACACACACACACACAGAGACACACACACACACACACGCACACACACACACACACACACACACAGATGCAGACAAACAATGGCATTATGGATGTAGATTAGATTAGACTTACAGATTAGACTTACAGTGTGGAAACAGGCCCTTCGGCCCAACAAGTCCACACCGACCCGCTGAAGCGCAACCCACCCATACCCCCACATTTACCCCTTACCTAACACTACGGGCAATTTAGCATGGCCAATTCACCTGACCCACACATCTTTGGACTGTGGGAGGAAACCGGAGCACCCGGAGGAAACCCACGCAGACACGGGGAGAACGTGCAAACTCCACACAGTCAGTCGCCTGAGTCGGGAACTGAACCCGGGTCTCAGGTGCTGTGAGGCAGCAGTGCTAACCACTGTGCCACCGTGTACTGGAGAGACAGCTCAATAGTATCAGTCCTCAGGATTTGACGGAGCGTTCCTCGTGTTTCCTGAGTCCTTCAGTTCTCTGACCTTTTCCTTCAGCTTCTTTCACTTTGTCACAGGATTCATGGAGCAATTAGTTCATAAATCTCGAGCTTATTGATTAAAGGCAAGAGCTTACAGCACTGGTTAGAGAGAATAAACTGACTTCCTTCAAGCTCGATGTACGTAAATAATAAAGAGAGAGAGTGAGAGAGACACCTCTTAGCCATTCACACTCAGCAGCCAATCAGTTACTGTCAGGCTGATGGCCATTGGCATTCACAATCAGTCACATGACACAAACCAATCAGAGATTTATTGTCGGCCCAATCTCACTTGGAAGACACATCCTCATGTCACCCGTCTCCTCTTTCATCCCCCCCACACCGCCCCCCCCCCCACCTCACTGGGGGCAAATCACCAATGTAAACACAACCTATAGAGAGTTTCAGTCACTTGTTTTTGAAAGGACAGAAATTCCTTCCTCAGTCCTTTGTTCTAAAATGACTCTTTTCCCAGTTCAGTCAACAATTAAAAATAAAGTTCAATAAAAAAGTAGGATCTGAATACACTTTATAGTTCATTTATATATTCACTATTCACAGTTATTGTTGAATTGTCTATTCTTTCCCATCCCCCTCTGCTGACTCTAACACACTGTTCTGTTGCCTTGACTCTTGGCTTTGGGATTCTAAATCTCCTTTCACCCAAACCCTCTTGTGTTATTTTAAAGCCATAATTATTCTGAAGATTCATGATATATTATTATTTGTGACCTTGGGTTCTAAAGTAAAGGGTTTTTTTCAGTTCTGTAAAAATCTTAATTTTTTTAAAGGTTATTCTGGGTCAGTGGTGCTGGAAAAGCACAGCAGTTCAGGCAGCATCCGAGGTGCAGCGAAATCGACGTTTCGGGCAAAAGCCCTTCATCAGGAATAAAGGCAGTGAGCCTGAAGGGTGGAGAGATAAGCTAGAGGAGGGTGGGGGTGGGGAGAGAGTAGCATAGAGTACAATGGGTGAGTGGGGGAGGGGATGAAGGTGATAGGTAAAAAATGAGGTCTGCAGATGCTGGAGATCACATTGAAAATGTGTTGCTGGTTAAAGCACAGCAGGTCAGGCAGCATCCAAGGAATAGGAAATTCGACATTTCGGGGAAGGGCTTATGCCCGAAACGTCGAATTTCCTATTCCTTGGATGCTGCCTGACCTGCTGTGCTTTAACCAGCAACGCATTTTCAACGATGAAGGTGATAGGTCAGGGAGGAGAGGGTGGAGTGGATAGGTGGAAAAGGAGCTAGGCAGATAGGACAAGTCCGGACAAGTCATGGGACAGCGCTGAGCTGGAAGGTTGGAGCTGGGGTGAGGTGGGGGAAGGGGAAATGAGGAAACTGTTGAAGTCCACATTGATGCCCTGGGGTTGAAGTGTTCCGAGGCGGAAGATGAGGCGTTCTTCCTCCAGGCGTCTGGTGGTGAGGGAGAGTGATGAAGGAGGCCCAGGATCTCCATGTCCCTGGCAGAGTGGGAGGGGGAGTTGAAATGTTGGGCCATGGGGCGGTGTGGTTGATTGGTGCGGGTGTCCCAGAGATGTTCCCTAAAGCGCTCTGCTAGGAGGCGGCCAGTCTCCCCAATGTAGAGGAGACCGCATCGGGAGCAACGGATACAATAAATGATATTAGTGGATGTGCAGGTAAAACTTTGATGGATGTGGAAGGCTCCTTTGGGGCCTTGGATGGAGGTGAGGGAGGAGGTGTGGGCACAGGTTTTACAGTTTCTGCGGTGGCAGGGGAAGGTGCCAGGATGGGAGGATGGGTTGTAGGGGGGCGTGGACCTGACCAGGTAGTCACGGAGGGAACGGTCTTTGCGGAAGGCGGAAAGGGGTGAGGAGGGAAATATATCCCTGGTGGTGGGGTCTTTTTGGAGGTGGCGGAAATGTCGGCAGATGATTTGGTTTATGCGAAGGTTTGTGGGGTGGAAGGTGAGCACCAGGAGCGTTCTGTCCTTGTTACGGTTGGAGGGGTGGGGTCTGAGGGCGGAGGTGGGGGATGTGGACCAGATGCGTTGGAGGGCATCTTTAACCACGTGGGAAGGGAAATTGTGGTCTCTAAAGAAGGAGGCCATCTGGTGTGTTCTGTGGTGGAACTGGTCCTCCTGGGAGCAGATAGGGCGGAGGCAGAGGAATTGGGAATACGGGATGGCATTTTTGCAAGAGGTAGGGTGGGAAGAGATGTAATCCAGGTATGTGGGGAGTACCTGGACTAGGGGGGGATAGGAGAGTGTGTTTTTACCTCTTTTTTAAAGGTTAGACAATCATTTTGGAATTAAAAACTGCAGTTATATGAATTCTGTGTGATTTCAGTTAAGAGACCAGGAAGTTACCTGGGAATCTCCCTGTGAGCCAGCTGGTGAGAGACAGCGAGTGGACAGTGACAGAGAGCAGAGAGCACACTCCAAGCAGTCAGGGCTGAGGGGTAACATGAAGAGTGTCATTATGAGGCTGTGAAAGACATGAGCTTAGGGAGCTTACGTTAAGCAATAGTGAATAAAAACAGAAATTGCTGGAAAAGCTCAGCAGGTCTGGCAGCATCTGTGGGCAGAAATCATAGTGAATGATTATGATGTGGTAGGCATTACAGAGACGTGGTTACAGGGGGGTCAGGACTGGCAGTTAAACATCCCCTCCCTCCCCCCACCGACACTCACTAACACCAATGTGTACCATCCCCTCCCTCCTGCCACCCACACTCAGTAACAGCAGTGTGTACCATCCCCTCCCCCCCCACCGACACTCAGTAACAGCAGTGTGTACCATCCCCTCCCTCCCCACCGACACTCAGTAACAGCAGTGTGTACCATCCCCTCCCTCCCCTACTGACGCTCAGTAACAGCAGTGTGTACCATCCCCTCCCTCCTCCCACCAACACTCAGTAACAGCAGTGTGTACCATCCCTTCCCTCCCCCACTGACGCTCAGTAACAGCAGTGTGTACCATCCCCTCCCTCCTCCCACCAACACTCAGTAACAGCAGTGTGTACCATCCCTTCCCTCCCCCACTGACACTCAGTAACAGCAGTGTGTACCATCCCTTCCCTCCCCCACCGACACTCAGTAACAGCAGTGTGTACCATCCCCTCCTTCCCCACCGACGCTCAGTAACAGCAGTGTGTACCATCCCCTCCCCCCCCCAACGACACTCAGTAACAGCAGTGTGTACCATCCCCTCCCTCCCCCGCAACGACACTCAGTAACAGCAGTGTGTACCATCCCCTCCCTCCCCCCCAACGACGCTCAGTAACAGCAGTGTGTACCATCCCCTCCTTCCCCACCGACGCTCAGTAACAGCAGTGTGTACCATCCCCTCCCCCCCACAACGACACTCAGTAACAGCAGTGTGTACCATCCCCTCCCTCCCCCCACCGACACTCAGTAACAGCAGTGTGTACCATCCCCTCCCTCCACCCAACGACACTCAGTAACAGCAGTGTGTACCATCCCCTCCCCCCCCCCAACGACACTCAGTAACAGCAGTGTGTACCATCCCCTCCCTCCCCCCACCGACCCTCGGTAACAGCAGTGTGTACCATCCCCTCCTGCCCCCCCACCTCCCCCTCAGTAACAGCAGTGTGTACCATCCCCTCCTGCCCCCCCACCCCCCCTCAGTAACAGCAGTGTGTACCATCCCCTTCTGCCCCCCCACCCCACCTCAGTAACAGCAGTGTGTACCATCCACTCCCTCCCCCCACCGACCCTCAGTAACAGCAGTGTGTACCATCCCCTCCCTCCCCCACCGACACTCAGTAACAGCAGTGTGTACCATCCCCTCCCTCCTCCACCGACACTCAGTAAGAGCAGTGTGTACCATCCTCTCCCTCCCCCCAGCCACACTCAGTAACAGCAGTGCGTACCATCCCCTCCCTCCCCCACCGACACTCAGTAACAGCAGTGTGTACCATCCCCTCCCTCCCCCACCCACACTCAGTAACAGCAGTGTGTACCATCCCCTCCCTCCCCCCCACCGACACTCAGTAACAGCAGTGTGTACCCTCCCCTCCCTCCCCCACCGACCCTCAGTAACAGCAGTGTGTACCATCCTCTCCCTCCTGCCACCCACACTCAGTAACAGCAGTGTGTACCATCCCCTCCCTCCCCACCGACACTCAGTAACAGCAGTGTGTACCATCCCCTCCTTCCCCACCGACGCTCAGTAACAGCAGTGTGTACCATCCCCTCCCCCCCCCAACGACACTCAGTAACAGCAGTGTGTACCATCCCTTCCCTCCCCCACTGACCCTCAGTAACAGCAGTGTGTACCATCCCTTCCCTCCCCCACCGACACTCAGTAACAGCAGTGTGTACCATCCCCTCCTTCCCCAACGACGCTCAGTAACAGCAGTGTGTACCATCCCCTCCCCCCCCCAACGACACTCAGTAACAGCAGTGTGTACCATCCCCTCCCTCCCCCGCAACGACACTCAGTAACAGCAGTGTGTACCATCCCCTCCCTCCCCCCCAACGACGCTCAGTAACAGCAGTGTGTACCATCCCCTCCTTCCCCACCGACGCTCAGTAACAGCAGTGTGTACCATCCCCTCCCCCCCCCAACGACACTCAGTAACAGCAGTGTGTACCATCCCCTCCCTCCCCCCACCGACACTCAGTAACAGCAGTGTGTACCATCCCCTCCCTCCACCCAACGACACTCAGTAACAGCAGTGTGTACCATCCCCTCCCCCCCCCCCCAACGACACTCAGTAACAGCAGTGTGTACCATCCCCTCCCTCCCCCCACCGACCCTCGGTAACAGCAGTGTGTACCATCCCCTCCTGCCCCCCCACCTCCCCCTCAGTAACAGCAGTGTGTACCATCCCCTCCTGCCCCCCCACCCCCCCTCAGTAACAGCAGTGTGTACCATCCCCTTCTGCCCCCCCACCCCACCTCAGTAACAGCAGTGTGTACCATCCACTCCCTCCCCCCACCGACCCTCAGTAACAGCAGTGTGTACCATCCCCTCCCTCCCCCACCCACACTCAGTAACAGCAGTGTGTACCATCCCCTCCCTCCTCCACCGACACTCAGTAAGAGCAGTGTGTACCATCCTCTCCCTCCCCCCAGCCACACTCAGTAACAGCAGTGCGTACCATCCCCTCCCTCCCCCACCGACACTCAGTAACAGCAGTGTGTACCATCCCCTCCCTCCCCCACCCACACTCAGTAACAGCAGTGTGTACCATCCCCTCCCTCCCCCCCACCGACACTCAGTAACAGCAGTGTGTACCCTCCCCTCCCTCCCCCACCGACGCTCAGGAACAGCAGTGTGTACCATCACCTCCCTCCCCCCACCGACACACAGTAACAGCAGTGTGTACCATCCCCTCCCTCCCCCCACCCACACTCAGTAACAGCAGTGCGTACCATCCCCTCCCTCCTCCACCGACACTCAGTAACATCAGTGTGTACCAGCCCCTCCTGCCCCCCCACCCCCCCTCAGTAACAGCAGTGTGTACCATCCCCTCCAGCCCCCCCACCCCCCCCAGTAACAGCAGTGTGTACCATTCCCTCCCTCCCTCCACCGACACTCAGTAACAGCAGTGTGTACCAACCCCTCCTGCCCCCCACCCCCCTCAGTAACAGCAGTGTGTACCATTCCCTCCCTCCCCCACCGACACTCAGTAACAGCAGTGTGTACCATCCCCTCCCTCCCCCCACCGATACTCAGTAACAGCAGTGTGTACCATCCCCTCCCTCCCCCACCCACACTCAGTAACAGCAGTGTGTACCATCCCCTCCCTCCCCCATCGACACTCAGTAACAGCAGTGTGTACCATCCCCTCCCTCCCCCACCGACGCTCAGTAACAGCAGTGTGTACCATCCCCTCCCTCCCCTACTGACACTCAGTAACAGCAGTGTGTACCATCCCCTCCCTCCCCCACCGACGCTCAGTAACAGCAGTGTGTACCATCCCCTCCCTCCCCCCACCCACACTCAGTAACAGCAGTGTGTACCGTCCCCTCCCTCCCCCCACCCACACTCAGTAACAGCAGTGTGTACCGTCCCCTCCCTCCCCCACCGACACTCAGTAACAGCAGTGTGTACCATCCCCTCCCTCCCCCCAACGACACTCAGTAACAGCAGTGTGTACCATCCCCTCCCTCCCCCACCGACACTCAGTAACAGCAGTGTGTACCATCCCCTCCTGCCCCCACCGACACTCAGTAACAGCAGTGTGTACCATCCCCTCCCTCCCCCCACCCACACTCAGTAACAGCAGTGTGTACCATCCCCTCCCTCCTCCCACCGACGTTCAGTAACAGCAGTGTGTACCATCCCCTCCCTCCCCCCACCCACACTCAGTAACAGCAGTGTGTACCATCCCCTCCCTCCTCCCACCGACGTTCAGTAACAGCAGTGTGTACCATCCCCTCCCTCCCCCCACCCACACTCAGTAACAGCAGTGTGTACCATCCCCTCCCTCCTCCCACCGACACTCAGTAACAGCAGTGTGTACCATCCCCTCCCTCCTCCCACCGACGCTCAGTAACAGCAGTGGGTGGGGGGTAGGGAGGGGATGTTTGAGGATGTGGTCCCAATCAAGCGGCTTTTTTATCCTGGATGGTGTTGAGCTTCTTGAGTGTTGTTGGAGCTGCCCCCATCCAGTGCAAGGGGGGAGTATCCTCTCCTGACTTGTTCCTTGTAGATGGTGGACAGGTTTTGGGGAGTCAGGAGTTACCGGTCACAATATACCTGACCTCTGACCTGCTCTTGCAGCCATTATGTTTATGTAGTGAGCCCAGTTGAGTTTCTGATCAATGGTAACTCCCAGGATTTTAAAGTGGGGGATTCAGTGATGGTAACACCATTCAATATCAAGGGAAGGTGGTTGGATTGTCTTATTGGTGATGGACACTGCCTGGCATTTGTGTGGCGCAAATGTTCCTTTCCACGTGTCAGCCCAAGCCTGGATATTGTCCCGATCTTGTTGTATGTGAACACGGCCTGTTTCAGTACCTGAGGAGTTGAGAACGGGGCTGAATGCTGGGTAATCATTGGGGACCATCCCCCACTTCGGACCTTATGGTGGAGGGAAGGTCATTGATGAAGCAGCTGAAGGTGGTTGGGCCGAGGACACTGCCCTGAGGGACTCCTGCAGAGATGTCCTGGACCGGAGATGACTGACCCTCCAACAACCACAACCATCTCCCTATGTATAAGGTATGACTCCAACCAGTGGAGTGTTTTCCCCTGCTGATTCCAGCTTTGCTAACATTCCTTAATGCCACATTGACTTTACTGATGATCAATCATGAACTGATGGACTAATTGGCCAGGTTGGATTTGTCCTGCGTTTTGTGTACAGGGTATACCAGAGCAACTTTCCACATTGTCGGGTAGATGCCAGTGTTGTAACGCTACTGGAACAGCTTGGCTAGGGGAATGGCAAGTTCTGGAACACACGTCTTCAATACTATTGAAGAATGTTGTCAGGGCCCATTGCCTTTGCAGTATCCGGTGTCTCCAACTGTTTCTTGGTATCACGTGGAGAGAATCAAACTGGCTGGAGCCTGGTATCTGTGATGGTGGGGATCACTGGGAGAGGCTGAGATGGATCATTCACTTGACACTTCTGACCAAAGACAGCTGCGAATGCTTCAGCCTTACCTTTTACCCTGATGTACTAGGCTCTTCCATCATTGAGGATAGGGAGGTTTGTGGAGGCTCCTCCTCCAATGGGCTGTTTAATTGTCCCTCACCATTCACAACTGGATGTGGATGACCTGCAGAGCCTAGATCTGATCTAAGTTCTGTCTATCTCTGCCTTGCTGAAAATCTCACAACACCAGGTTATAGTCCAACAGGTTTAATTGGAAGCACTAGCTTTTGGAGCGACGCTCCTTCATCAGGTGGGTGTGGAGCAGTGCCATAAGACACAGAATTTATAGCAAAAGATTACAGTGTCATGCAACTGAAATGATATATTGAATGAATCTAGATTGTTAAGTCTTTCATCTTTTAGAATGGGTTTGCTGGTTTCAGTTCATTAATATGTAAATCCCAGAGCTTCTTTTAAGTCACATTATCAAGATAACTTAAGGTTTTATAACATAGAACATAGATCAGTACAGCACAGAACAGGCCCTTCGGCCCACGATGTTGTGCCGACCATTGATCCTCAGGTATGCACCCTCAAATGTCTGTGACCATATGCATGTCCAGGAGTCTCTTAAATGTCCCCCATGACCCTGCCTCCACAACTGCTGCTGGCAACACATTCCATGCTCTCACAACTCTCTGTGTAAAGAACCCGCCTCTGACATCCCCTCTATACTTTCCTCCAACCAGCTTAAAACTATGACCCCTCGTGTTAGCCATTTCTGCCCTGGGAAATAGTCTCTGGCTATCGACTCTATCTATGCCTCTCATTATCTTGTATACCTCAGTTAGGTCCCCTCTCCTCCTCCTTTTCTCCAATGAAAAAAGTCCGAGCTCAGTCAACCTCTCTTCATAAGATAAGCCCTCCAGTTCAGGCAGCATCCTGGTAAACCTCCTCTGAACCCTCTCCAAAGCATCCACATCTTTCCTATAATAGGGCGACCAGAACTGGACGCAGTATTCCAATTTATAGAGCTGCAACAAGATCTCACAACTCTTAAACTCAATCCCCCTGTTAATGAAAGCCAAAACACCATATGCTTTCTTAACAACCCTGTCCACTTGGGTGGCCATTTTAAGGGATCTATGTACTTGCACACCAAGATCCCTCTGTTCCTCCACACTGCCAAGAATCCTATCCTTAATCCTGTACTCAGCTTTCAAATTCAACCTTCCAAAATGCATCACCTCGCATTTATCCAGGTTGAACTCCATCTGCCACCTCTCAGCCCATCTCTGCATCCTGTCAATGTCCCGCTGCAGCCTACAACAGCCCTCTATGCTGTCAACGACACCTCCAACCTTTATGTCGTCTGCAAACTTGACGACACATCCTTCAATTCCCTCATCCAAGTCATTAATAAAAATTACAAACAATAGAGGCCCAAGGACGGAGCCCTGTAGAACACCACTCACCACAGACTTCCAGGCAGAATATTTTCCTTCTACTACCACTCGCTGTCATCTGTTGGCCAGCCATCTCAGCTCAGACAACGCATTAAAGGTGTGAGATTAGAATCTGTCTGTATCCCAATCTTGAGTCAGACTGGTTCTATTTCCAAAGTGGAGTTTATGAAATGTTACATGGATTGGCTGCCTGCAGATTGTGTGCTTTTTGAGCAAAATAGAATGTATCTGCAAATATAATTCTGCAAATACAAATTCAACCCATAAACTTATATGTGCATGCAGCAGAGAGACAGAGTGAGTGTGTGCGCGTGTGTGAATGCATGTGAGAGTGTGTGTTTGCTGTGTGCAAGCTTGGTAAAGTGTGTGTGTGATGGGGTATAAACCTGTGAGAGGGTACGTGTGTACATCTGTGAGAGAGCGTGTGTATAAGAGAGGGTCAGCCTGTGTGTGTGTGTGTGTGTGTGTGTGTATAGTGCAATAGTGGTCACCTGTAATGTGACATAACCCAAGGTCCCAGTTGAGGCCATCCCCATGGGTACTGAACTTAGCTAGCAGCCTCTGCTCGGCCACTTTGCGTTGTTGCCTGTCCCGAAGTCTGCCTTGGAGGATGGTCACCGAAGATCCAAGGCCAAATGATGTCACTCACTGCTTGTGTTGTTTGGTGTGCCAGTAGTCCTGTTAGCTTCATCTTCAGGTATCCCTGGTGCTGCACCCCTCCTGCATTCTCCACTGAACCAGGGTTGATCCCCTGGCCTGATGGTGATGGTTGAGTGGGGGATATGCCGGACCATGAGGTTACAGATTGTGCTGGAGTACAGTTCTGCTGCTGTTGATGGCCCACAGTGTCTTATGGATGCCCAGGCTTGAGTTGTTAGATCAGTTTGAAGTCTGTCCCATTTAGCACGGTGATAATGCCACACAACACGATGGAGGGTATTCTCAATGTGAAGGTGGGACTTTGCTGGGCTCACTCTTATTGATACAGTCAAGGACAGATGCATCTATAGCTGTAAGGATGAGGTCAAGTCTATTTTTCCCTCCCCACCTGCCGCAAACCCAGACTCACAGCTCTGTCCTTTAGGACCCGACCAGCTCGATCAGTGATGCTGCTGCCGAGCCACTCTTGGTGGGGGGCAGTGAAATCCCCCACCCAGAGGACAGTCTGTGCTCTCCCCACCCTCAGTGCTCTCTCTAGGTGCTGTTCAACATGGAGTAACGATTCATCAGCCGGGGGAGGGCGGTGTGTGGTAATCAGCAGGAGGTTTCCTTGCCCATGTTTAACCTGAAGCCATGGGAGATCATGGGGAATGGAGTTAATGTTGGGGACTCCCAGAGCAACCCCCTCCCGACTGTATCGCACTGTGTCCCCTCCCCTGCTGGGTCTGTCCTGGTGGTGGGATAGGACATACCCAGGGATGGTAATGGTGGGGCCTGGGACATTGCCTGTGAGGTAGGAGTCTGGGAGTATGACTCTGTCAGGATGTTGTTTGCTTCGTCTGAGAGACAGTGTTCCAATGTTGGCACCAGCCCCCAGACGTTAGTGAGGGGGACCCTGCAGGGTCAGCAGGGCTGTTTCTGCCGTTGTCTTTTCCAGTGCCTCGGTCAATGCCATGTGAACCATTTGGTTTCATTTCTTTAAGACTTTGTAGTGGTTGGTACAACTGAATGGCTTGCTCAGCCATTTCAGAGAACAACAGAGTCAACCACATCGCTGTGGGTCTGCAGTCACATGGAAACCAGATGAAGATGAAGATGGCAGATTTTTCTCCCTAAAGGCCAGGAGTGAACCTGATGGGTTTTTCCTGTAGATGTAGCTCACCTGAACTTCTAGAAGGCATTCAATAAGGTGCCATACAAAAGGTTAATACACAAGGGAAGATCAAGTAGGGTTGGTGTAATTTATTGGCTTAGCCAGAGGTCTGACTAATCAACAAAAAGAGAGAGTTCAGATAAATGGATCTTTTTCTGACTGGCAAGACATATCGAGTGGGGTGCCACAGGGTCAGTTGTTGTGCCCCAACTATTTACAATCTACATTAACGACTTGGATGCAGAGACAGAAAGTATTATAGCCAAAGTTTGCAGATGACACAAAAATAGGTGGGAAATGCAAGGTTTGTGAAGGTTTGTAGCTCAGGTTGAGGTTTAGGGTGTAGGTTTGCTCGCTGAGCTGTAGATTTGATATCCAGATATTTCATTACCTGGCTAGGTAACATCATCAGTGGCGACCTCCAAGTGAAGCGAAGCTGTTGTCTCCTGCTTTCTATTTATGTGTTTGTCCTGGATGGGGTTCCTGGGGTTTGTGGTGATGTCATTTCCTGTTCGTTTTCTGAGGGGTTGATAGATGACATGTAAATCTATGTGTTCGTTTATGGCATTGTGGTTGGAGCGCCGGGCCTCTAGGAATTCTCTGGCATGCCTTTGCTTAGCCTGTCCCAGGATAGATGTGTTGTCCCAGTCGAAATGGTGTTTTTTTTCATCCGTGTGTAAGGTTACGAGGGAGAGAGGGTCGTGTCTTTTTGTGGCTAGCTGGTGTTCATGTATCCTGGTGGCTAACTTTCTTCCTGTTTGTCCTACGTAGTGTTTGTGGCAGTCCTTGCATGGAATTTTGTAGATGATGTTGGTTTTGTCCATGGGTTGTACTGGGTCTTTTAAGTTTGTTTGTTTTTGTTTGAGAGTGTTGGTGGGTTTGTGTGCTACTAGGATTCTGAGGGGTCTTAGTAGTCTGGCTGTCATTTCTGAAACTTTTTTTTTGTGTGCGTATTTTTTTTGGAAATGACAAAAACCCCAGGAACCCCATCCAGGAGAAAGATATAAATAGAAAGCAGGAGACAACAGCTTCGCTTCACTTGGAGGTCGCCACTGATGATGTTACCTAGCCAGGTAATGAAACGTCTGGATATCAAACCTACAGCTCAGCGAGCAAACCTACACCCTATAGGAGGGACAGTAAGATGCAATACAGAAATAAGAAATTTACAAATGGATATGGATAGATTAGGTGAATAGGCCAAACTTTGAGGAAGTTTAAGATGGATAAGTGTGAGGTTATCTGCTTTGGTCAGAGGAATACAAAGGCAATTTATCCAAGTGGAACAAAACTTCAGAATGCTTATGTGCAGAGTGATCAGGATGTCCTTGTACATGAATCTCAGGAAACTAGCATGCAGGTACAGCAGGTAATAAGAAAAGCAAAGGGAATTTTCATGCACTGCTAAAGGAATAGAATATAAAAGTAGGGAATTATTGTTACAAATGTACAGAGCATTAGTGAGATTGCACTTGGAGTACTGTGTACAATGGTAGGGTAATTTGCTAATGCTCTTCGGGGGGTTTAAACTAAATCAGCAGGGGGGTGGGATCAAAATTCAAGTTCCAGTGTCCAGGAGATTGAGAGTAGTGAGGTCAGAAATGAGGTTTCAAGGTTGCAAGAGTTCACCAGCAAGCAGGAAGGTGGTTTGAAGTGTGTCTACTTCAATGCCAGGAGCATCCGGAATAATGTAAGTGAACTTGCAGCATGGGTTGGTATCTGGGACTTCGATGTTGTGGCCATTTCGAAGACGTGGATAGAGCAGGGACAGGAATGGTTGTTGCAGATTCCGGGATTTAGATGTCTCAGTAAGAACAGAGAAGATAGTAAAAGAGGGGGAGGTATGGCATTGTTAATCGAAGACAGTACTATGGTGGCAGTAAGGATGTTTGAGGACTTGTCTACTGAGTAGTATGGGCTGAGGTTAGAAACAGGTTGGGAGAGGTCACCCTGTTGGGAGTTTTCTATAGGTCTCTGAATAGTTTGAAACTTGGAAGGGTTCAGAAAAGATTTACAAGGATGTTGCCAGGGTTGGAGGATTTGAGCTACAGGGAGAGGCTGAACAGGTTTGGGCTGTTTTCCCTCAAGCATTGGAGGCTGAGGGGTGACCTTATAGAGGTTTATAAAATCATGAGGGGCATGGATAGGGTGAATAGACAAAGTCTTTTCCCTGGAGTGGGGGAGTCCAGAACTAGAGGGCATAGGTTTAGGGTGAGAGGGGAAAGAAATAAAAGGGACCTAAGCGGCAACTTTTCCATGCAGAGGGTGGTGCATGCAGGGAATGAGCTGCCAGAGGAAGTGGTGGAGGCTGGTACAAAAGGCATCTGGATGGGTATGTGAATAGGAAGGTTTTAGAGGGATATGGGCCAAGTGCTGGCAAATGGGACTAGATTAGGTTGGGATACCTGAGTCAAGATTAGAGTGGTGCTGGAAAAGCACAGCAGGTCAGGCAGCATCTGAGGAGCAGGAAAATTGACCTTTCGGGCAGGAGCCCTTCATCAGGAATGATTCCTTGATGAACGGCTCCTGCCTGAAACATTGATTTTCCTGCTCCTCGAATGCTGCCTGACCTGCTGTGCTTTTCCAGCACCACTCTAATTTTGACTCTAATCTCCAGCATCTGCACTCCTCACTTTCGCCTAGGTTAGGATATCTGGTCGGCATGAACAAGTTGGACTTAAGGGTCTATTTCCATGCTGTACACCTCCATGACTCTACGTACTGGATAGGAGCGAGAGTAACAGGGTAGTTGTTATGGGGGGACTTTAACTTTCCAAACATTGACTGGGAATATTATAGTTCAAGTACTGTAGATGGGTCAGTTTTTGTCCAGTGTGTGCAGGAGGGCTTCCTGACACAGTATGTAGACAGACCTACAAGGGACGAGGCCACATTGGATTTGGTACTGGGGAATGAACCCGGCCAGGTGTTAGATTTGGAGGTAGGTGAGCGCTTTGGTGATAGTGACCACAATTAGGTTATATTTACTTCAGTGATGGAAAGAGATAGGTATATACTGCAAGGCAGGAGTTAATGCTGGGGGAAACACAATTACGATGTGATTAGGCAAGATTTTGGATGCATAGATAGGGAAGGAACTCGCAGGGGATGGGCACAATTGAAATGTGGAGCTTATTGAAGGACCAGCTACTGCCTGTCCTCGATAAGTGTGTACCTGTCAGGCAAGGAGGAAGTTGCCAAGCGAGGGAGCTGTGGTTTATTAAAGAAGTGAAACTTTTGTCAAGAGGAAGAAGGAAGTTTATGTTAGGATGAGATGTGAGGGCTCAGTTAGGACGATTGAGAATTACAGGTTAGCCAGGAAAGACCTAAAGAGAGAACCAAGAAGATCCAGGAGGGGACATGAGAAGTCATTGGCAGGTAGGATCAAGGAAAATCCAAGAACTTTCTATTGGTATATCCGGAACAAAAGAATGATGAGAGTAAGATTAGGGCCAATCAAGGATAGTAGTGGGAAGCTGTGTGTGGAATCAGAAGAGATAGGGGAAGCACTAAATGAATATTTTTTGTTAGTATTCACACTGGAAAAAGATGATGTTGCCAAGGAGGACACTGAGATACAGGTTACTGGACTAGACAGGATTGAAATTTACAAGGAGGAGGTGTTAACAATTCTGGAAAGTGTCCCCTGGGCCGGATTGGATTTATCCTAAGATTTTCTGAGATTGCAGAGCCTTTGATCTTTATGTTGTCATTGTCTACAGGAATAGTGCCAGAAGACGAGGATAGCAAATGTTGTCCCCTTGTTCAAGAAGGGGAGTAGAGACAACCCTGGTAATATAGACCAGTGACCCTTACTTCAGTTGTGGGTAAAGTGTTGGAAAAGGTTATAAGAGATAGGATTTATAACCATCTAAGAAGGAATACCTTTATGAGGGATAGTCAACACGGTTTTGTGAAGGTAAGTCGTGCCTCATAAACCTTATTGAGTTCTCTGAGAAGGTGACCAAACAGGTGGATGAGGTAAAGCAGTTGGTGTGGTGTATATGGATTTCAGTAAGGTGTTTGATCAGGTTCCCCACGGTAGGCTGCTGCACTAAATACAGAGGCATGGGCTGGAGGGCGATTTAGTGGTTTGGATCAGAGATGTGTTAGCTGAAAGAAGACAGAGGGTGATGGTTGATTGGAAATATTCATCCTGGAGTTCAATTACTAGTGGTGTACCGCAAGGATCTGTTTTGGGGCCACTGCTATATGTCATTTTTATAAATGACCTAGATGAGGGCATAAAAGGATGGGTTTGTAAATTTACAGACGACACTAAGGTCGGTGGAGTTGTGGATAGTGACGAAGGATGTTGTAGGTTAAAGAGGGACATAGGTAAGCTGCAGAGCTGGGCTGAGAGGTGGCAAATGGAGTTTAATGCGGAAACGTGAGAGGTGATTCACTTAGGAAGGAGTAACGGAATGCAGAGTACTGGGCTAATGGTAAAATTCTTGGTAGTGTAGATGAGCAGAGAGATCTCGGTGTCTATGTATATAGATCCTTGAAAGTTGCCACCCAGGTTGATAGGGTTGTTAAAAAGGCATAAGGTGTGTTAGGTTTTATTGGTGGAGGGATTGAGTTTCGGAACCAAGAGGTCATGCTGCAGCTGGACAAAACTCCGGTGCGGCCACACTTCGAGTATTGCATAAAATTCTAGTCACCACATTACAGGAAGGATGTGGAAGCTTTGGAAAGGGTGCCGAGGAGATTTACCAGGATGTTGCCTGGTATGGAGGGAAGGTCTTACGAGGAAAGGCTGAGGGACTTGAGGCTGTTTTCATTAGAGAGGAGGTTGAGAAGTGACTTAATTCAGACATACAAGATAATCAGAGGGTTAGATAGGGTGAACAGGGACAGCCCTGTCCAAGAAAGGGGGAAGGCGAGCACAAGGGGGCATAGCTTTAAATTGAGGGGTGATAGATATAGGACAGATGTCAGAGGTAGTTTCTTTACTCAGAGAGAAATAGGGGTGTGGAATGCCCTACTTGCACCACTAGTAGACTCACCAACTTTAAAAGCATTTAAATGGTCATTGGATAAACATACAGATGAAAATGGAATAATGTAGGTGAGATGGGCTGCAGATTAGTTCCACAGGTTGGCGCAACATCGAGGGCCGAAGGGTCTGTAATGGCACTGTAATGTCCTATATTCTAATTGAGGTTTCTTCTTGACAAAGAAGACATCGAGAGGATGTTTCCTCTTGTGGCATAATCGAGAATGAGAAGTCATCGTTTTAGGATAAGGGGTAGCAGTGTTGAAACAGAGACAAGGAGGAATCACTTCTCTCAAAGAGCTGTAAATCTGTGGAAATCAGGGGATACTGAATAAAGGAGACAGACAGCTCTTTAATGAGCAATGACTGAAAGTTTGTGAGAAGATTTGTAGCTCGGGTGCTCGTTGTTGTGGTTCTGTTCGCCGAGCTGGGAGTTTTTGTTGCAAACGTTTCGTCCCCTGTCTAGGTGACATCTTCAGTGCTTGGGAGCCTCCTGTGAAGCGCTTCTGTGCTGATTCCTCCGGCGTTTATACTGGTTTGAATCTGCCCCTTCCAGTTGTCAGTTGCTGTCCGCTGCAGTGGTCGGTATATAGGGTCTAGTTCGATGTGTCTGTTGATGGAATTTGTGGATGAGTGCCATGCCTCTAGGAATTCCCTGGCTGTTCTCTGTTTGGCCTGTCCTATAATAGTGGTGTTGTCCCAATCGAATTCGTGTTGTTTGTCATCTGAGTGTATGGCTACTAGGGATAGCTGGTCATGTCGTTTCGTGGCTAGTTGGTGTTCATAGATGCGGGTTGTTAGCTGTCTTCCTGTTTGTCCTATGTAGTGTTTTGTGCAATTTCATCAACAGATGCCTCAGGGAAAGACAACAAAATGAGGACATGCCACAACCCAAAGGACTGGCCACACTCCCATACATCAGGAGCATTTCCGAACTGACAGCCAGACTGCTGCGGCCACTAGGACTCATAACAGCACACAAACCAACAGCCACCCTCAGACAACAACTCACCAGGACAAAGGACCCGATACCCTGCATGAGCAAAACCAACATGGTGTACAAAATCCCATGCAAGGACTGCACAAAACACTACATAGGACAAACAGGAAGACAGCTAACAACCTGCATCCATGAACATCAACTAGCCACGAAACGACATGACCAGTTATCCCTAGTAGCCATACACTCAGATGACAAACAACACAAATTCGATTGGGACAACACCACTATTATAGGACAGGCCAAACAGAGAACAGCCAGGGAATTCCTAGAGGCATGGCACTCATCCACAAATTCCATCAACAGACACATCGACCTAGACCCTATATACCGGCCACTGCAGCGGACAGCAACTGACAACCGGAAGCGGCAGATTCAAACCAGTATAAATGCCGGAGGAATCAGCACAGAAGCGCTTCACAGCAGGGTCCCAAGCACTGAAGATGTCTCCTAGAAAGGGGACGAAACATTTGCTACAAAAACTCCCAGCTCGGCGAACAGAACCACAACAATGATTGAAAGGTTATGAGGAGCGAGCCAAAAGGGGAGTTGAGGTCAAAGTAAGATCAGCCAGGATCGTCTTGATTGGTGCAGCTGGATCAAGGTACTGAATGGCCTACTCCTGCTCCTGGTTCTTATATCCCTGGAGATGACATGAAGGAGAATGACAGGAATGGGGTTAGGGATGAGTGAGTGCAGACATGGAGACAGACTGAAGTAGTTAATGGAGTTCACTTTAGCAGAGGCAGGGAAACTGAAGCCTGATGGAGGAAATGGAGAGAAACTGTTTCCAGTGGCTGATGAGTCAGTAACTAGTGGACACACAGTTAAGGCCTCATCTTCACCATGGAGATCCAGTCCCTGTACATGTCCATCCATCATGACGAAGGCCTTCAAGCCCTCCAGTTCTTCCTCCCACGGACCCAACCAGGACCATTCCACCAACACACTCATTCAATTGGCTGAACTGGTCCTTAACCTCAACAATTTTTCCTTCCAATCCTCCCACTCCCTTCAGACCAAAGAGGTAGCCATGGGCACCCACATAGGCCCCAGCTATGCCTGCCTCTTTGTCAGGTACGTGGAACAGTCCATCTTCCACAGTTACACCAGCACCATTCCCCACCTTTTCCTCTGCTACATCAATGACTGTATCGGCGCCACATCGGGCTCCCATGAGAAGGTTGAACAGTTCATCAACATCACTAACAACTTGCACCCTGACCTCAAGTTCACCTAGATTATTTTGGACACCTCGCTCACCTTCCTGGGCCTCTCCCATTTCCAGCGGCTGACTCAACACGGGCATCTGTTTCAAACCTACCGACTCCCACAGCTACCTGGACAACGCCGCCTTCCACCCCTCCCTCCAGTAAACATGCTGTCCTTTACTCCTACTTCCTCTGCCTCTGCTGCATCTGCTCCCAGGAGAAACAACTCCACTCCTCAACATCCCAGATGGCTCCTACTTCAGGGACCACAATTTCCCCTCCCACGTGGTTAACAATGCCCTCCAGCTCATCCCCTCCACTTGCTGCACTTCCGTCCTTAAACCCCACCCCTCCAATCGCAACAAGGACAGAACCGACACCCCCCCCCCCCCACACACACACACACACAGTCCTCACCTTCCACCAACCTCCAGATACAACGCATCATCCTCTGCTATTTCCACCATCTACAGTCAGACTCTACCACCTGAGATACAGTTCCCTCCACACCCCATAAGCATTCCGTAGAGACCATTCCCTCCACAACTCCCTCATTAAGGTGGTAAAAACAATGACTGCAGATGCTGGAAACCAGATTCTGGGTCAGTGGTGCTGGAAGAGCACAGCAGTTCAGACAGCATCCAAGGAGCAGTAAAATCGACATTTTGGGCAAAAGCCCTTCATCAGGAATAAAGGCAGTGAGCCTGAAGGGTGGAGAGATAAGCGAGAGGAGGGTGGGGGTAGGGAGAGAGTAGCATAGAGTACAATGGGTGAGTGGGGGAGGGGATGGAGGTGATAGGTCAGGGAGGAGGGTGGAGTGGATAGGTGGAAAAGGAGCTAGGCAGGTCGGACAAGTCATGGGGACAGTGCTGAGCCGGAAGTTTGGAACTAGGATGAGGTGGGGGAAGGGGAAATGAGGAAACTGTTGAAGTCCACATTGATGCCCTGGGGTTGAAGTGTTCCGAGGTGGAAGATGAGGCATTCTTCCTCCAGGCGTCTGGTGGTGAGGGAGCGGCGGTGAAGGAGGCCCAGAACCTCCATGTCCTCGGCAGAGTGGGAGGGGGAGTTGAAATGTTGAGCCACGGGGCGGTGGTTGATTGATGCGGGTGTCCCGGAGATGTTCCCTAAAGCGCTCTGCTAGGAGGCGTCCAGTCTCCCCAATGTAGAGGAGACCGCATCGGGAGCAACGGATACAATAAATGATATTAGTGGATGTGCAGGTAAAACTTTGATGGATGTGGAAGGCTCCTTTAGGGCCTTGGATAGAGGTGAGGGAGGAGGTGTGGGCACAGGTTTTACAGTTCCTGTGGTGGCAGGGGAAAGTGCCAGGATGGGAGGGTGGGTTGTAGGGGGGTGTGGACCTGACCAGGTAGTCACGGAGGGAACGGTCTTTGCAGAAGGCGGAAAGGGGTGGGGAGGGAAATATATCCCTGGCGGTGGGTTCCATTTGGAGGTGGCGGAAATGTCGGCGGATGATTTGGTTTATGTGAAGGTTGGTAGGGTGGAAGGTGAGCACCAGGGGCGTTCTGTCCTTGTTACAGTTGGAGGGGTGGTGTCTGAGGGCGGAGGTGTGGGATGTGGACGAGATGCGTTGGAGGGCATCTTTAACCACGTGGGAAGAGAAATTGCGGTCTCTAAAGAAGGAGGCCATCTGGTGTGTTCTATGGTGGAACTGGTCCTCCTGGGAGCAGATACGGCGGAGGCAGAGGAATTGGGAATACGGGATGGCATTTTTGCAGGAGATAGGGTGGGAAGAGGTGTAATCCAGGTAGCTGCGGGAGTCGGTGGGTTTGTAAAAAATGTCAAATGGTAAGTCGGTCGTCATTAATGGAGATGGAGAGGTCCAGGAAGGGGAGGGAGGTGTCAGAGATGGTCCAGGTAAATTTAAGGTCAGGATGGAATTTGTTGGTGAAGTTGATGAATTGCTCAACCTCCTCGTGGGAGCATGAGGTGGCGCCAATGCAGTCATCAATGTCGCGGAGGAAGAGGTGGGGAGTGGTGCCGGTGTAATTAGGGAAGATGGACTGTTCTACGTAGCCAACAAAGAGACAGGCACAGCTGGGGCCCATACGTGTGCCCATGGCTACCCCTTTGGTCTGGAGGAAGTGGGAGGATTCAAAGGAGAAATTGTTAAGGGTGAGGACCAGTTCGGCCAAACGAATGAGAGTGTCGGTGGAAGGGTACTGTTGGGGACGTTGAGAAAAAACGGAGGGCTTGGAGGCCCTGGTCATGGCGGATCCTTTTCCACCTATCCACTCTACCCTCTCCTCCCTGACCTATCGCCTTCATCCCCTCCCCCACTCACCCATTGTACTCTATGGTACTTTCTCCCCACCCCCACCCTCCTCTAGCTTGGTGGGCGGCACGGTGGCACAGTGGTTAGCACTGCTGCCTCACAGCGCCTGAGACCCGGGTTCATTTCCCGACTCAGGCAACTGACTGTGTGGAGTTTGCACGTTCTCCTCGTGTCTGCGTGGGTTTCCTCCGGGTGCTCCGGTTTCCTCCCACAGTCCAAAGATGTGCAGGTCAGGTGAATTGGCCATGCTAAATTGCCCGTAGTGTTAGGTAAGGGGTAAATGTAGGGGTATGGGTGGGTTGCGCTTCGGCGGGTTGGTGTGGACTTGTTGGGCCGAAGGGCCTGTTTCCACACTGTAAGTCTAATCTAATCTAATCTAATCTCTCCGCGCTTCAGGCTCTCTGCCTTTATTCCTGAAGGGCTTTTGCCCGATTTCGCTGCTCGTTGGATGTTGCCTGAACTGCTGTGCTCTTCCAGCACCACCGATCCAGAACTCCCTCATTAAGTCCACACTCCCCAACCCACTCTCGCACCTTCCCCTGACACTTCATGAGGTGTAAAACCTGTGCCCCACCCTCTCCCTCACCTTCATCCAAGACCCCAAAGGATCCTTCCACATCTGGCAGAGATTTTCCTGCACCTCCAAATACCTCATCCACTGTGTCCGTTGCTCTCAATGTGGTCTCCTGCACATTGGGGAGACAGGATGCCAATTTGTGGAATGTTTCAGAGAACATCTCTGGGACACGCATACCCAACAACCCCACCTCCCTGTGGCCAAACTATTTAACTCCCCTTCCCCATTCCACCAGGGACATGCAAGTCCTGGGCCTCCTCTGCTGCTAAATCCAAGCCACCCGATACCTGGAGGAAGAACACCTCGGCTTCCGCCTTAGACCCTCCAACCACACGGGATCAAAGTCGATTTCACCAGTTTCCTCATCTCCCCTCTCCCGACCTTATCTCAGATCCAACCATCCAATTCAACACCACCCTCATGAACTGTCCGACCCATCCATCTTCCTTCCCACCCATCCACTCCACCTTCCTCTCTGACCTATCACCATCACCCCCCACTTTCATCTACTTCATGCATTCCTAGCTAACTTACCCCAAGCCCCACCCCCTCCGATTTATCTCTCAGTATCCTTGCCCCCACACCCCCACCCCTCACATTCCTAATGAAGGGCTTATGCCCTAAATATTGACTCTCCTGCTCCTCGGATGCTGCCTGACCTGCTGTGCTTTTCCAGCATCACAACCTACACAGCTAAGGATGTTGACAAAAGAACACAAGACTGTGCAAGCAAGTTCAATCCGACTGAGTGTGACCAGGAACCTGAGAGGGCCAGGAGCAGCAGATTCAACAGGACCTTCCAAAAGGAAGAAGAAAGTTCCAGGGAATGAACAAGACTGGGACTGACGGGAGAGCTAGCACAGGTACTGTAGGCTGAATGGCCTTTCCTGTGCTGTGCTAGTTTGACCAGTGTTTATCCAACAGGGAATTACAGAAACCACTTAAGGTTGTTTGAAAGTTTATTATTGTTTTTGACTTTACTTCATGTCTGATTGTTTTGGCGCAGTTCACACACACACACACACACCAGACATTCGTCAGTCACCTCCGTCTGGCACTCAATGCTCCCTCTTTGCTCATGCATTGGAACAGGAGAGGCCAGAGTTACAGACCAAGCCAATCATACCTTTCTGTTCACTGGCCAATAAACCCTGCAGATTTGAGATGATGGAGCCAGTGAGTGTCAGGGGCCTTCCCCTCTGGGATCCCAGTCTGGAGCGATGATTCGGATGGCAGACAGGGGCAGAGAGAGGGAAGCTGCAGTGATAGAAATACCGGAATGAGGCTTTTCTCCTTGTGACAAGATGCATAACCTGAGGCTGCTGGAAACACAATGATTTGACTTGACTTCAACCGACTACAATCAAACAACATTCTCCAGATATAACCCTCGACTGAGTCCACCCCAACTCCCCAGCAGCACCAAACCCTGCCCCATAGAAACCCAGATTCAGATCCACATGTAGCTCAAACCGCCAGGTGTCCCCTGGCTATTGAGAGAGAGAAAGTAGCGAGTACAATCCCATTATCCCCCTGCCACCCCCTCAGTAGTACAGCACAGTCCAATAGTGCCCTAGCTACTGGAGGAGGCTCCTATTCCTCCAGAACAACGGTGCACAAGGCATCCTCCTCATTCACAGTCAGGGTGGCGATCGCACCATCATTGAATTCAAACGAAGTCCCACCATCCACCACCATACAGGCATCCCAGCACCTCGAGCGAACACTCATCCTGGAGAGGGAGAGAGAGAGAGAGACAGAGGAGAGTGAGAAAGGGATCAGGAACCTGTGCTGATGCCATCAGAAACTCCCAGCAGTCCCAGCCCACCTTTCCCCCTGCCCTCTGTTTTAGCTCAACATTCAGCCCCGGCACCCCAACACCCCCTCATGAAACTCTTTATAAATACTGTCCTGGAACAGGAAGAGGCCAGTCTAATCGAGCACAATATTCCAGACTGAACGATGAGGGACTGGTTACATTGAGGCTTATGTTTTTGAGGATATACAATTAAACGAAGATTTTGATAGCTTGTTTAAACAATTATGTTAATTGTGTGAACAGAAAGAAATCATTTCTTCAGACAGAGGAGTCCAGGGAAATTCTTACAACTCAATCAGGTCCAGGTGGAGCAATACCAGAAATTGCTTCCTCACAGAGTATCCCGGAACCTTCCGTGAAAGGCTGTGGATGATGGGAAAACAACAGACTTTTGGGGCTAATACAGATTTTTATTGGAGGGGGCATCAAAGGTGATGAAGCTAAGCCAGATGAATGGATTCAAAGTAACCAGGATCTAACTGATGATCAAACAAGGTCGGTAGAGGAACAAATCTGCTCGGAATTCAGAAATATACACCAGCCACACTGGTGAACTTTAGTAACGTAACCCTGATTTGGGCATATTCGAGGAAAGGTTAGGAGGTGGAGAAACGTCTGAGACGTGACCGGGCGAACTTCTTTGATCAGTACATCCTCAGTTGACCAAAACTGAGGCATTGATGGATCTGCTGTTGGGATATGAGCAGACCGCAGAATGCTGTGAAGTTTCAATGTGGGAAAACTTCAATAAGATGATTTAGGTTAGTGACAGTGAATAGCAAGAAACAACTTGCAACTTAGAAGGTGGCGCCAATTTCCATACAATGAGAAATTCACTGCTCAGGGTCAAATGGAACCATTATAGAGCAATACACAGACAGAGGGAGGGAATGGGGCTAACTAGCCTACTCTCCAGACAGGAGAAAGTGAGCATTACAGATGCTAGAGATCACAGTCGAGAGTGCGATGCTGGGAAAGCACAGCAGGTCAGGCAGCATCCGAGCTGCAGTTTCCTGATGAAGGGCTTAATGCCCAAATGTTGATTCTCCTGCTCTCCAGAAACATGGTGTGGGCAAGTGGGCTGAGTGGCCACCTCCAGCACCACAACACTCAGCTTAAAAATATCCACTGAATTGATTTGTGTTTCTTTAGTCATTAAAGATTTGTAAAACAGAGGAACAGATAGAACAGGAGAGCAGTGGGACAGGCCCTTCAGCCCATTATGTCTGTGCCAACACATGATGCCATTCCAAACTAATCCCATCTGCCCGCACATGATCCATGTCCCTCTATTCCCTGTCTGTTCATGCATCTGTCTAAATGTCTTTTAAATGTTGCTATCATATCTGCTTCTACTACCTGTAAGTACATCACAGGCACATACCGCACCCCCCCCCCACCCCCCCCCCCACCCTCCCCCCACCCCACCACCCCCCCCCCACCCCACCACCCCCCCCCCCCCCCACCACCCCGGTATAAAAACAAACTCTCTTCACACATCTCCTTTAACTTTGCCGCCTCTCACTAAAAATATGTGGCCCCTCTTATTTGACATTCCCACACTGGAGAAAGAGACTATCCACCCTAACCATGCCTCTCATCATTATATATATTCTTTCAAGTCATCCCTCAGTCTCTGTCAATCAAACAAAAACAATCCAAGTTTGTCCAATCTCTCCTCATAGCTAATACATTCCAATCCAGGCAACATCCTCTTTTGCATCATCTCCAAAGCCTCCACATCCCTCCTACAGTGTAGCGACCTCCTTTACATCCATCCTACATTGTAGCGACCTCCTCCACATCCCTCCTACAGCGTCGCGACCTCCTCCACATCCCTCCTACAGCGTCGCGACCTCCTCCACATCCCTGCTACAGCGTCGCGACCTCCTCCACATCCCTCCTACAGTGTCGCGACCTCCTCCACATCCCTCCTACAGTGTCGCGACCTCGACATCCCTCCTACAGCATCGCGACCTCCTCCACATTCCTCCTACAGCGTCGCGACCTCCTCCACATCCCTGCTACAGCGTCGCGACCTCCTCCACATCCCTCCTACAGCGTCGCGACCTCCTCCACATCCCTGCTACAGCGTCGCGACCTCCTCCACATCCCTCCTACAGTGTCGCGACCTCCTCCACATCCCTCCTACAGCGTCGCGACCTCCTCCACATCCCTCCTACAGCGTCGCGACCTCCTCCACATCCCTGCTACAGCGTCGCGACCTCCTCCACATCCCTCCTACAGTGTCGCGACCTCGACATCCCTCCTACAGCATCGCGACCTCCTCCACATTCCTCCTACAGCGTCGCGACCTCCTCCACATCCCTGCTACAGCGTCGCGACCTCCTCCACATCCCTCCTACAGCGTCGCGACCTCCTCCACATTCCTCCTACAGCGTCGCGACCTCCTCCACATCCCTGCTACAGCGTCATATATTGACCTCATATATTGCCATCCAAATCATTTATATGTATTACAAACAAGAAGATCCAGCACTGATCCTTGCAGATGGTCACAGACCTCCAGTCAGAAAGACACTTCTATAGAGGGACTGCTCCTCAGAAGCTGCCTGACCTGCTGTGCTTTTCCAGCACCACTCTAACCCACATCTTGTCAAATGCTTTAATAAAAACATCCATTTCTCTACCCACAATCATCTTTGCCACTTCCTCAAAAAACTCAATCAAGTTCATGAGTCAAGACCTCCGTTACACAGACTGAAGGAACGACCCTTTAAAACGGAGATGAGGTGGATTGCCTTCACCCAGAGGGTGGGGAATCTGTGGGACACATTACCATGGAGGGCTGGGGAGGCCAAGGCATTCAGTGTATTTAAGACAGAGATAGGCTTTTCATTAGTAAGGGGTTCAAGGGTTAAGGGGACAAGGCAAGAGAGTGAGGTTAAGAAACGTATCAGCCATAATTAAATGGGAGAGCAGATGCGATGAGTCAAGTAGCCTGTTCCTGCTCCAAGATCATATTCTTGAATGTGGGAGAAACAAAGAAAAGCTCAGTCCCAATTGGTTGTGCTGTTAATAAATGGTAAAGTTATCAAAAACAGTAACCTCAATGTAAAATAAGCCCACAGCCAATAGACATGTGCAGAGTGGAAAATGCAACAGTTTAAATAGACATTTATATTTGGAGAAAGGCAACACACAAATGTGTGTCAGAAATGTAAAATTATGCAGAAAGGAACAGAGGTAAGCAGACGCACAGCAGTTTGTAAGATATAAATCTGTTAATATCAGAAAGCGAGCCCTGCAGAGCTCCCAGTGAAGGGCACACACTTGTTTGTGAAACCTCGGTGCTGGCTGCTGGTGAACACGCGGTTTACGATGGGCTCCCGGATGCTGAAGAAGATCTTGGGATCCTCAGGACAGAATATAAGTGACTGGTTGTAGTGATCAGTGACTGCAGGGAGAAAGGAAAGGGTAATTTCAGAATGCAATCACATCAAATCAAGACATAATGAAACTAAACACAAACACATCAAATTAAGACTCAAAGCCCAACATGGAAATCGAGTACTAGATAGTGGCCAAGGCAGTGAAAGATGTACAGGCACAGAATATCAGAACAGGAGTAGGCAATTTAGCCTACTGAGCCTTCTCCACCATTCAGTTATATCACGGGTGGTCATTTTTACAATGACACCTTCCTGCACTCTTTCCATTCCTGAGATACTGTCAGTCTCCAGAAGCCCAGTGATTGCTGTTTTGAACTTGCGCCATGATTAAGTTTCCGAGGCCCTCTGGAGTACAGCTGTCAAAGATTCACCATCCTCTCAGTGAAGAGGATCCCCCTTCACCTCAGCCTTTAATCACCTGCCCATTATCCAGAGATTTGACAGGCACAGCAGAAATTCATCCCAGAGGAAGAAACATACTAAGGGAAGGATGAAGCAACCGTGTTTGACAAGAGACGTCAGCGACAGCATAAAGTCAAAAGAAAAAGCATACAACGTGGTGAAGATTAAGGGAGACTACAGAGGATTGGGGATCCTTTTAAAAAAAGCAATAAGGGGGCTGAAGATGAAATACAAGACTATGCTAGCTATTAAGATAAAAGAAGTTTGCAAGAGTTCTTTTTTAAGATATATAAAACGGTAAGAGAGGGGCAAGAGTGGACACTGGATCGCTGGGAAATGAGGCGGGATAAGTAGTAATGGGGAACGAGGAAATGGAGGAGGAACCGAATGGGTACTTTGCATCAGTTTTCATAGCAGAAAACACCAGCAGCATACCAGAACTGCAAGAAAGTCAGAGACAGAGAAGGTGGTGTTGGGGAAGCTAAAAGTCTGAAAAGGCAGATAAATCACCCAGAACAGATGGATTACACCTACAATTCTGAAGGAGATAGCCGAGGAGATTATGGAGGCATTGGTGGTGATTGTTCAGGAATCATTGGAGTTGGGAGAGTCCTAAAGGACTCCAAAATGGCTGATGTAACAGCCCTGTTTAATAAGGAAGAGAAGCAGAAGATGGTAGAATATAGGCCCGTGAGGCTGACCTCACTCATTAAGATTTGAGAGTCCATTAAGGATTAGAAGTGCATGGCAAAATAGGGTGAGTCAACACAGCTTTGTCAAGGGTTGGTCATGCCTGACAGATCTGTTAGAATTCTTTGAGATAACTAGCAAGTTAGACAAAGCTGAAAATGTGTTGCTGGTTAAAGCACAGCAGGTCAGGCAGCATCCAAGGAACAGGAAATTCGGCGTTTCAGGCATAAGCCCTTCATCAGGAAAGCTTATGCCCGAAATGTCAAATTTCCTGTTCCTTGGATGCTGCCTGACCTGCTGTGCTTTAACCAGCAACACATTTTCAGCTCTGATCTCCAGCATCTGCAGACCTCACTTTTTACTCTACAGCAAGTTAGACAAAGGAGAGCAAATGGACATGATTGACTTGGTTTTCCAGAAGGTCTCTGACCAGGTGCTGCACAGGAGCCTGCTGAATTAGACAACAGCCCTTGGAGTTAGGGGCAAGGGATTGGCATGGGTAGAGGACTGGCTGACTGGCAGAGGGCAGAGATTGGGGAGAAAGATATCTTTTACAGGATAGCATCTGGTGGCTGGTGGAGCTCCACTGGGGTCAGTGTTGATACCACAACGATTCACGTCGTACATTAACGATCTGGACGAAGGAACTGAAGGCATTGTTGCTAATTTTGCAGATGACACAAAAACAGATGGATGTGCAGTATTCCTGAGGAAGCAAGGACAGGCTAGGAGTGTGGGCAAAGAAGTGGTGATGGATCAAAGTGCAGTAATGTGTGAAGTTATGCATTTTGTTTGGAAGAATAGAGGCAGATACTATCTTCTAACCGGCAGAAGGATTGGAATTCTGAAGCACAAAGGGACTTGGGTGTTTGAGCTCAGGATGCTCCTAAAGTTAACAGGCAGGTTCAGCTGGCAGTTAGGAAGGCAAATATAATGTTCGCATTAATTTTGAGAGGGTTAGAATACAAGAGCAGAGATGCACTGCTGAGGCTGTGATAAGGCTCTGGTCAGACCAGAATATTGAGGGCAGGTTTGGGTCCCACGTGAGGAAGGATGTGCTGGAATCAGAGGCATCCAGAGGAGGTTTACAGAAGTGATCCTGGGGACGAAAGGATGGTCACATGAGGAGTGATTGAGGATTCAGGGTCTGTACTCGATGGAGTTTAGAAGGAGGAGGGGCATATCATTGAAAAATATGGAATACTGAGAGAGACCTGGATAGAGTGAACGTGGAGAAGATGTTTCCACCAGTAGGCAATACTAGAACCCAAAGCACAGACTTGGAGTGCAGGGACAGCCCTTTAGAACTGCGTTGAGGAGGAAGTTCTTTGGGCAGAGGGTGGGGAGTCTGTGGAACTCATTGTCACAGAGGACTATGGAGGCCAAGTCATTGAGTGTATTTAAGACAGAGGAAGATAGTTTCTTGATTAGAAAAGGTATAAAAAGTTACAGGACAAAGACAAGAAAATAGAGTTGAGAAATATATCAACCACGATTAAATGGTGCAGCAGACTTGATGGGCTGATTGGCCTAATTCTATTCCTGGATGTTATGATGTTAAGTCCCCTGGCTCAAGTCACCAGACACAGGAAACATCCCGTCACTCTCCACCCTGATATATTCTAGGAGTATTTTACAAGTTTCATAAAGATCATTTCTCATTCTTTGAGAATGGATTCAATTTCTCTATCCCAGGAATTCATCCAGTAAATGTCCCTCTATGCCAAGTATTGCTTCCTAAAATAAAGGTCCCAGAATTGTGCACAATACTGCATTAAAACATCTTTACTCCTCTACTCAAACCAGCTTGCAGTGAACGCCAACATACCATTTACCAATTGCTTGTTGCAACTGTTTCCTCTCTTTTAACATGAGAACACACAAAACAGGTGCTGGAGGAGGCCATTCAGTCCCTTGAACTTGCTCTGCTGTTCAATAAAATGACGACTGATCTGTTTGAGTTAACTCAGTAGCTGGACGCCTGGACTGTGATGCAGAATTATGCCAACAGCGTGAGTTCAATTCCCACTCTGAGATCACCATTAAGGTCTCATCTTCTCAACCTTACCCATCACATGAAGTGTGCTGACCTTCAGATTAAACTACCATCAGTTGTTTTTCTCTCTCTCTAATGGCAGAGCAGCCCACTGAGCCTCGGGGACAATGGCGACTTTATCAATTCTACTAGTTACATCTGCAAAAACCCTCAGAAACACTGCCATACACTTGTCAAACAATTTTCCTTGCAGATATCTATGCTGACTATTGTTTTTCTATTGCTATTAAGTTATCACACCCTTTATAATAGGCTTCAGCATATCCCCACTACCATTTGGCTAACAGATCTGTAAGTCCCCATTTACTCCCTCCCTCACTCTTTTGATTTTAAATAGCAGGGTCCAATCTGCCAGGACGATTACACAATCTACACTATTTTGAAAGATAGCCACCATTGCTTCCATAGTCAAGATTAGTGTGGCGCTGGAAAAGCACAGCAAGTCAGGCAGCATACTAGGAGCAGGAAAATCAATGTTTCGGGCAGGAACGTTGATTCTCCTGCTCCTCGGATGCTGCCTGACCTGCCGTGCTTTTCCAGCATCACTCTAATCTGTAGCATCTGCAGTCTGCACTTTCATCATTACTACCACAGCCACCTCCTTTTCTACTGTGGAATCAGGATTGTCAGACCCTGGGGATTCTTCAGTGTTCGGTCTACTGTGGAATCAGGATTGTCAGACCCTGGGGATTCTTCAGTGTTCGGTCTACTGTGGAATCAGGATTGTCAGACCCTGGGGATTCTTCAGTGTTCGGTCTACTGTGGAATCAGGATTGTCAGACCCTGGGGATTCTTCAGTGTTCGGTCTACTGTGGAATCAGGATTGTCAGACCCTGGGGATTCTTCACTGTTCGGTCTACTGTGGAATCAGGATTGTCAGACCCTGGGGATTCTTCAGTGTTCGGTCTACTGTGGAATCAGGATTGTCAGACCCTGGGGATTCTTCAGTGTTCGGTCTACTGTGGAATCAGGATTGTCAGACCCTGGGGATTCTTCAGTGTTCGGTCTACTGTGGAATCAGGATTGTCAGACCCTGGGGATTCTTCAGTGTTCGGTCTACTGTGGAATCAGGATTGTCAGACCCTGGGGATTCTTCAGTGTTCGGTCTACTGTGGAATCAGGATTGTCAGACCCTGGGGATTCTTCAGTGTTCGGTCTACTGTGGAATCAGGATTGTCAGACCCTGGGGATTCTTCAGTGTTCGGTCTACTGTGGAATCAGGATTGTCAGACCCTGGGGATTCTTCACTGTTCGGTCTACTGTGGAATCAGGATTGTCAGACCCTGGGGATTCTTCAGTGTTCGGTCTACTGTGGAATCAGGATTGTCAGACCCTGGGGATTCTTCAGTGTTCGGTCTACTGTGGAATCAGGATTGTCAGACCCTGGGGATTCTTCAGTGTTCGGTCTACTGTGGAATCAGGATTGTCAGACCCTGGGGATTCTTCAGTGTTCGGTCTACTGTGGAATCAGGATTGTCAGACCCTGGGGATTCTTCAGTGTTCGGTCTACTGTGGAATCAGGATTGTCAGACCCTGGGGATTCTTCAGTGTTCGGTCTACTGTGGAATCAGGATTGTCAGACCCTGGGGATTCTTCAGTGTTCGGTCTACTGTGGAATCAGGATTGTCAGACCCTGGGGATTCTTCACTGTTCGGTCTACTGTGGAATCAGGATTGTCAGACCCTGGGGATTCTTCAGTGTTCGGTCTACTGTGGAATCAGGATTGTCAGACCCTGGGGATTCTTCAGTGTTCGGTCTACTGTGGAATCAGGATTGTCAGACCCTGGGGATTCTTCAGTGTTCGGTCTACTGTGGAATCAGGATTGTCAGACCCTGGGGATTCTTCAGTGTTCGGTCTACTGTGGAATCAGGATTGTCAGACCCTGGGGATTCTTCAGTGTTCGGTCTACTGTGGAATCAGGATTGTCAGACCCTGGGGATTCTTCACTGTTCGGTCTACTGTGGAATCAGGATTGTCAGACCCTGGGGATTCTTCACTGTTCGGTCTACTGTGGAATCAGGATTGTCAGACCCTGGGGATTCTTCACTGTTCGGTCTACTGTGGAATCAGGATTGTCAGACCCTGGGGATTCTTCACTGTTCGGTCTACTGTGGAATCAGGATTGTCAGACCCTGGGGATTCTTCACTGTTCGGTCTACTGTGGAATCAGGATTGTCAGACCCTGGGGATTCTTCAGTGTTCGGTCTACTGTGGAATCAGGATTGTCAGACCCTGGGGATTCTTCAGTGTTCGGTCTACTGTGGAATCAGGATTGTCAGACCCTGGGGATTCTTCAGTGTTCGGTCTACTGTGGAATCAGGATTGTCAGACCCTGGGGATTCTTCAGTGTTCGGTCTACTGTGGAATCAGGATTGTCAGACCCTGGGGATTCTTCACTGTTCGGTCTACTGTGGAATCAGGATTGTCAGACCCTGGGGATTCTTCACTGTTCGGTCTACTGTGGAATCAGGATTGTCAGACCCTGGGGATTCTTCACTGTTCGGTCTACTGTGGAATCAGGATTGTCAGACCCTGGGGATTCTTCAGTGTTCGGTCTACTGTGGAATCAGGATTGTCAGACCCTGGGGATTCTTCAGTGTTCGGTCTACTGTGGAATCAGGATTGTCAGACCCTGGGGATTCTTCAGTGTTCGGTCTACTGTGGAATCAGGATTGTCAGACCCTGGGGATTCTTCAGTGTTCGGTCTACTGTGGAATCAGGATTGTCAGACCCTGGGGATTCTTCAGTGTTCGGTCTACTGTGGAATCAGGATTGTCAGACCCTGGGGATTCTTCAGTGTTCGGTCTACTGTGGAATCAGGATTGTCAGACCCTGGGGATTCTTCAGTGTTCGGTCTACTGTGGAATCAGGATTGTCAGACCCTGGGGATTCTTCAGTGTTCGGTCTACTGTGGAATCAGGATTGTCAGACCCTGGGGATTCTTCAGTGTTCGGTCTACTGTGGAATCAGGATTGTCAGACCCTGGGGATTCTTCAGTGTTCGGTCTACTGTGGAATCAGGATTGTCAGACCCTGGGGATTCTTCAGTGTTCGGTCTACTGTGGAATCAGGATTGTCAGACCCTGGGGATTCTTCAGTGTTCGGTCTACTGTGGAATCAGGATTGTCAGACCCTGGGGATTCTTCAGTGTTCGGTCTACTGTGGAATCAGGATTGTCAGACCCTGGGGATTCTTCACTGTTCGGTCTACTGTGGAATCAGGATTGTCAGACCCTGGGGATTCTTCAGTGTTCGGTCTACTGTGGAATCAGGATTGTCAGACCCTGGGGATTCTTCACTGTTCGGTCTACTGTGGAATCAGGATTGTCAGACCCTGGGGATTCTTCAGTGTTCGGTCTACTGTGGAATCAGGATTGTCAGACCCTGGGGATTCTTCACTGTTCGGTCTACTGTGGAATCAGGATTGTCAGACCCTGGGGATTCTTCACTGTTCGGTCTACTGTGGAATCAGGATTGTCAGACCCTGGGGATTCTTCAGTGTTCGGTCTACTGTGGAATCAGGATTGTCAGACCCTGGGGATTCTTCAGTGTTCGGTCTACTGTGGAATCAGGATTGTCAGACCCTGGGGATTCTTCAGTGTTCGGTCTACTGTGGAATCAGGATTGTCAGACCCTGGGGATTCTTCAGTGTTCGGTCTACTGTGGAATCAGGATTGTCAGACCCTGGGGATTCTTCAGTGTTCGGTCTACTGTGGAATCAGGATTGTCAGACCCTGGGGATTCTTCAGTGTTCGGTCTACTGTGGAATCAGGATTGTCAGACCCTGGGGATTCTTCAGTGTTCGGTCTACTGTGGAATCAGGATTGTCAGACCCTGGGGATTCTTCAGTGTTCGGTCTACTGTGGAATCAGGATTGTCAGACCCTGGGGATTCTTCACTGTTCGGTCTACTGTGGAATCAGGATTGTCAGACCCTGGGGATTCTTCAGTGTTCGGTCTACTGTGGAATCAGGATTGTCAGACCCTGGGGATTCTTCAGTGTTCGGTCTACTGTGGAATCAGGATTGTCAGACCCTGGGGATTCTTCAGTGTTCGGTCTACTGTGGAATCAGGATTGTCAGACCCTGGGGATTCTTCAGTGTTCGGTCTACTGTGGAATCAGGATTGTCAGACCCTGGGGATTCTTCAGTGTTCGGTCTACTGTGGAATCAGGATTGTCAGACCCTGGGGATTCTTCAGTGTTCGGTCTACTGTGGAATCAGGATTGTCAGACCCTGGGGATTCTTCAGTGTTCGGTCTACTGTGGAATCAGGATTGTCAGACCCTGGGGATTCTTCAGTGTTCGGTCTACTGTGGAATCAGGATTGTCAGACCCTGGGGATTCTTCAGTGTTCGGTCTACTGTGGAATCAGGATTGTCAGACCCTGGGGATTCTTCAGTGTTCGGTCTACTGTGGAATCAGGATTGTCAGACCCTGGGGATTCTTCAGTGTTCGGTCTACTGTGGAATCAGGATTGTCAGACCCTGGGGATTCTTCAGTGTTCGGTCTACTGTGGAATCAGGATTGTCAGACCCTGGGGATTCTTCAGTGTTCGGTCTACTGTGGAATCAGGATTGTCAGACCCTGGGGATTCTTCAGTGTTCGGTCTACTGTGGAATCAGGATTGTCAGACCCTGGGGATTCTTCAGTGTTCGGTCTACTGTGGAATCAGGATTGTCAGACCCTGGGGATTCTTCAGTGTTCGGTCTACTGTGGAATCAGGATTGTCAGACCCTGGGGATTCTTCAGTGTTCGGTCTACTGTGGAATCAGGATTGTCAGACCCTGGGGATTCTTCAGTGTTCGGTCTACTGTGGAATCAGGATTGTCAGACCCTGGGGATTCTTCAGTGTTCGGTCTACTGTGGAATCAGGATTGTCAGACCCTGGGGATTCTTCAGTGTTCGGTCTACTGTGGAATCAGGATTGTCAGACCCTGGGGATTCTTCACTGTTCGGTCTACTGTGGAATCAGGATTGTCAGACCCTGGGGATTCTTCACTGTTCGGTCTACTGTGGAATCAGGATTGTCAGACCCTGGGGATTCTTCACTGTTCGGTCTACTGTGGAATCAGGATTGTCAGACCCTGGGGATTCTTCACTGTTCGGTCTACTGTGGAATCAGGATTGTCAGACCCTGGGGATTCTTCAGTGTTCGGTCTACTGTGGAATCAGGATTGTCAGACCCTGGGGATTCTTCAGTGTTCGGTCTACTGTGGAATCAGGATTGTCAGACCCTGGGGATTCTTCAGTGTTCGGTCTACTGTGGAATCAGGATTGTCAGACCCTGGGGATTCTTCAGTGTTCGGTCTACTGTGGAATCAGGATTGTCAGACCCTGGGGATTCTTCAGTGTTCGGTCTACTGTGGAATCAGGATTGTCAGACCCTGGGGATTCTTCAGTGTTCGGTCTACTGTGGAATCAGGATTGTCAGACCCTGGGGATTCTTCAGTGTTCGGTCTACTGTGGAATCAGGATTGTCAGACCCTGGGGATTCTTCAGTGTTCGGTCTACTGTGGAATCAGGATTGTCAGACCCTGGGGATTCTTCAGTGTTCGGTCTACTGTGGAATCAGGATTGTCAGACCCTGGGGATTCTTCAGTGTTCGGTCTACTGTGGAATCAGGATTGTCAGACCCTGGGGATTCTTCAGTGTTCGGTCTACTGTGGAATCAGGATTGTCAGACCCTGGGGATTCTTCAGTGTTCGGTCTACTGTGGAATCAGGATTGTCAGACCCTGGGGATTCTTCAGTGTTCGGTCTACTGTGGAATCAGGATTGTCAGACCCTGGGGATTCTTCAGTGTTCGGTCTACTGTGGAATCAGGATTGTCAGACCCTGGGGATTCTTCAGTGTTCGGTCTACTGTGGAATCAGGATTGTCAGACCCTGGGGATTCTTCAGTGTTCGGTCTACTGTGGAATCAGGATTGTCAGACCCTGGGGATTCTTCAGTGTTCGGTCTACTGTGGAATCAGGATTGTCAGACCCTGGGGATTCTTCAGTGTTCGGTCTACTGTGGAATCAGGATTGTCAGACCCTGGGGATTCTTCAGTGTTCGGTCTACTGTGGAATCAGGATTGTCAGACCCTGGGGATTCTTCAGTGTTCGGTCTACTGTGGAATCAGGATTGTCAGACCCTGGGGATTCTTCAGTGTTCGGTCTACTGTGGAATCAGGATTGTCAGACCCTGGGGATTCTTCAGTGTTCGGTCTACTGTGGAATCAGGATTGTCAGACCCTGGGGATTCTTCAGTGTTCGGTCTACTGTGGAATCAGGATTGTCAGACCCTGGGGATTCTTCAGTGTTCGGTCTACTGTGGAATCAGGATTGTCAGACCCTGGGGATTCTTCAGTGTTCGGTCTACTGTGGAATCAGGATTGTCAGACCCTGGGGATTCTTCAGTGTTCGGTCTACTGTGGAATCAGGATTGTCAGACCCTGGGGATTCTTCAGTGTTCGGTCTACTGTGGAATCAGGATTGTCAGACCCTGGGGATTCTTCAGTGTTCGGTCTACTGTGGAATCAGGATTGTCAGACCCTGGGGATTCTTCAGTGTTCGGTCTACTGTGGAATCAGGATTGTCAGACCCTGGGGATTCTTCAGTGTTCGGTCTACTGTGGAATCAGGATTGTCAGACCCTGGGGATTCTTCAGTGTTCGGTCTACTGTGGAATCAGGATTGTCAGACCCTGGGGATTCTTCAGTGTTCGGTCTACTGTGGAATCAGGATTGTCAGACCCTGGGGATTCTTCAGTGTTCGGTCTACTGTGGAATCAGGATTGTCAGACCCTGGGGATTCTTCAGTGTTCGGTCTACTGTGGAATCAGGATTGTCAGACCCTGGGGATTCTTCAGTGTTCGGTCTACTGTGGAATCAGGATTGTCAGACCCTGGGGATTCTTCAGTGTTCGGTCTACTGTGGAATCAGGATTGTCAGACCCTGGGGATTCTTCAGTGTTCGGTCTACTGTGGAATCAGGATTGTCAGACCCTGGGGATTCTTCAGTGTTCGGTCTACTGTGGAATCAGGATTGTCAGACCCTGGGGATTCTTCAGTGTTCGGTCTACTGTGGAATCAGGATTGTCAGACCCTGGGGATTCTTCAGTGTTCGGTCTACTGTGGAATCAGGATTGTCAGACCCTGGGGATTCTTCAGTGTTCGGTCTACTGTGGAATCAGGATTGTCAGACCCTGGGGATTCTTCACTGTTCGGTCTACTGTGGAATCAGGATTGTCAGACCCTGGGGATTCTTCACTGTTCGGTCTACTGTGGAATCAGGATTGTCAGACCCTGGGGATTCTTCAGTGTTCGGTCTACTGTGGAATCAGGATTGTCAGACCCTGGGGATTCTTCAGTGTTCGGTCTACTGTGGAATCAGGATTGTCAGACCCTGGGGATTCTTCAGTGTTCGGTCTACTGTGGAATCAGGATTGTCAGACCCTGGGGATTCTTCAGTGTTCGGTCTACTGTGGAATCAGGATTGTCAGACCCTGGGGATTCTTCAGTGTTCGGTCTACTGTGGAATCAGGATTGTCAGACCCTGGGGATTCTTCAGTGTTCGGTCTACTGTGGAATCAGGATTGTCAGACCCTGGGGATTCTTCAGTGTTCGGTCTACTGTGGAATCAGGATTGTCAGACCCTGGGGATTCTTCAGTGTTCGGTCTACTGTGGAATCAGGATTGTCAGACCCTGGGGATTCTTCAGTGTTCGGTCTACTGTGGAATCAGGATTGTCAGACCCTGGGGATTCTTCAGTGTTCGGTCTACTGTGGAATCAGGATTGTCAGACCCTGGGGATTCTTCACTGTTCGGTCTACTGTGGAATCAGGATTGTCAGACCCTGGGGATTCTTCAGTGTTCGGTCTACTGTGGAATCAGGATTGTCAGACCCTGGGGATTCTTCAGTGTTCGGTCTACTGTGGAATCAGGATTGTCAGACCCTGGGGATTCTTCAGTGTTCGGTCTACTGTGGAATCAGGATTGTCAGACCCTGGGGATTCTTCACTGTTCGGTCTACTGTGGAATCAGGATTGTCAGACCCTGGGGATTCTTCACTGTTCGGTCTACTGTGGAATCAGGATTGTCAGACCCTGGGGATTCTTCAGTGTTCGGTCTACTGTGGAATCAGGATTGTCAGACCCTGGGGATTCTTCAGTGTTCGGTCTACTGTGGAATCAGGATTGTCAGACCCTGGGGATTCTTCACTGTTCGGTCTACTGTGGAATCAGGATTGTCAGACCCTGGGGATTCTTCAGTGTTCGGTCTACTGTGGAATCAGGATTGTCAGACCCTGGGGATTCTTCACTGTTCGGTCTACTGTGGAATCAGGATTGTCAGACCCTGGGGATTCTTCAGTGTTCGGTCTACTGTGGAATCAGGATTGTCAGACCCTGGGGATTCTTCAGTGTTCGGTCTACTGTGGAATCAGGATTGTCAAACCCTGGGGATTCTTCAGTGTTCGGTCTACTGTGGAATCAGGATTGTCAGACCCTGGGGATTCTTCAGTGTTCGGTCTACTGTGGAATCAGGATTGTCAGACCCTGGGGATTCTTCAGTGTTCGGTCTACTGTGGAATCAGGATTGTCAGACCCTGGGGATTCTTCAGTGTTCGGTCTACTGTGGAATCAGGATTGTCAGACCCTGGGGATTCTTCAGTGTTCGGTCTACTGTGGAATCAGGATTGTCAGACCCTGGGGATTCTTCAGTGTTCGGTCTACTGTGGAATCAGGATTGTCAGACCCTGGGGATTCTTCACTGTTCGGTCTACTGTGGAATCAGGATTGTCAGACCCTGGGGATTCTTCAGTGTTCGGTCTACTGTGGAATCAGGATTGTCAGACCCTGGGGATTCTTCAGTGTTCGGTCTACTGTGGAATCAGGATTGTCAGACCCTGGGGATTCTTCACTGTTCGGTCTACTGTGGAATCAGGATTGTCAGACCCTGGGGATTCTTCACTGTTCGGTCTACTGTGGAATCAGGATTGTCAGACCCTGGGGATTCTTCACTGTTCGGTCTACTGTGGAATCAGGATTGTCAGACCCTGGGGATTCTTCAGTGTTCGGTCTACTGTGGAATCAGGATTGTCAGACCCTGGGGATTCTTCAGTGTTCGGTCTACTGTGGAATCAGGATTGTCAGACCCTGGGGATTCTTCAGTGTTCGGTCTACTGTGGAATCAGGATTGTCAGACCCTGGGGATTCTTCAGTGTTCGGTCTACTGTGGAATCAGGATTGTCAGACCCTGGGGATTCTTCAGTGTTCGGTCTACTGTGGAATCAGGATTGTCAGACCCTGGGGATTCTTCAGTGTTCGGTCTACTGTGGAATCAGGATTGTCAGACCCTGGGGATTCTTCAGTGTTCGGTCTACTGTGGAATCAGGATTGTCAGACCCTGGGGATTCTTCAGTGTTCGGTCTACTGTGGAATCAGGATTGTCAGACCCTGGGGATTCTTCAGTGTTCGGTCTACTGTGGAATCAGGATTGTCAGACCCTGGGGATTCTTCAGTGTTCGGTCTACTGTGGAATCAGGATTGTCAGACCCTGGGGATTCTTCAGTGTTCGGTCTACTGTGGAATCAGGATTGTCAGACCCTGGGGATTCTTCAGTGTTCGGTCTACTGTGGAATCAGGATTGTCAGACCCTGGGGATTCTTCAGTGTTCGGTCTACTGTGGAATCAGGATTGTCAGACCCTGGGGATTCTTCAGTGTTCGGTCCCAATAATTTCCCATCACTACATTCTTCACTAATAAAACTCCAGTGAAATTCCTCCTTTGTAATAAACCCTTACTTCAGCAGCACGCTCTGGGAAAAATTTTGAAAACCACAAGTAGTTCTCTGGCTGCTTTGTCACTTCCTTGTTCTTTTTAGATTAGGTTAGATTAGATTCCCTACAGTATGGAAACAGGCCCTTCGGCCCAACAAGTCCACACCGACCCACCGAAGAATAACCCACCCAGACCCATTTCCCTCTAACTAATGCACCTAACACCATGGGCGATTTAGCATGGCCGATTCTGCTGACCGGCACATCTTTGGACTGTGGGAGGAAATCCACACAGACACGGGGAGAATGTGCAAACTCCACACAGACACGGGGAGAATGTGCAAACTCCACACAGACACGGGGAGAATGTGCAAACTCCACACAGACACGGGGAGAATGTGCAAACTCCACACAGACACGGGGAGAATGTGCAAACTCCACACAGACACGGGGAGAATGCACAAACTCCACACAGACACGGGGAGAATGTGCAAACTCCACACAGACACGGGGAGAATGCACAAACTCCACACAGACACGGGGAGAATGTGCAAACTCCACACAGACACGGGGAGAATGTGCAAACTCCACACAGACGGTCACTCGAGGCTGGAATTGAACCTGGGACCCTGGTGCTGGGAGGCAGCAATGCTCATCACTGAGCCACTGTGCCACCCTGTTCTTTATTATTAATTCTCTAATTTCAGACTATAAGTGGCCTACTTACTCCTTTGCTAATCTCTTATTTTTCACATACTTTTGAAAGCTCCAGGATCTTGAACCAGTCTTCACCTGATAAAGGAGCAGCGCTCAGAAAGCTTGTGATTTCAAATAAACTGTTGGACTATAACCTGATGTCATGTGACTTCTGACCTTGACCTAATGACAGTGAAGGAATGGTGATATATTTCCAAATCAGGATGGTGAATGACATGGAGGGAAATGTGCAGGGGGTGGTGTTCCTATGTACCTGTTACATTGTTCCTGCTCCATCAAAGTGGTCAGGGGTTTGGAAAGGACTGTCAAAGGAGTCTTTGTGAATTTCTGCAGTGCATCTTGTAGGCAGGACACACTGCTGCTACTGAGTGTCGGTGGTCAAACGTGTGGATGCTTGTGGATGCAATGCCAATCAAGTGGGCTGCTTTGTCCTGGATGGTGTCAAGCTTCACGAGTGTTGTTGGTGCTGCGACCATCCAGTTAAGTGGGGAGTATTCCATCACACCCCTGCCTTGTGCCTTGTAGATGATGGAGAGGCTTTGGGGAGACAGTAGGTGAGTGATTCGCTGCAGGATTCGGAGCCTCTGACTGCTTTGTGGCCACTGGGATTATTTGGCAGCAGATACCTGGATATTGCCAGCTGGGATTCAGTGATGGCAATGTCATTGAATGTAAAGGGTTGCTGAGTAGATTGTCTCTTGTTGGAGATGATCATTGTCTGGCATTTGTGTGTTGCAGATGTTACTCGGCACTTGTCAGCCAAAACCTAGACATTTCTTGTTGCATTTGAACATGGACTGTTTTAGTACCTGAGGAGGTCTGATTGGTGAACATTGCACATTCCATAAGCAAACATCTCACTGCTGACCTTATGGTGGAGGGAAGGTCATTGATGAAGCAGCTGAAAATGATTGTGCCTAGGACACTACCCTGAGGGACTCCTGCAGAGATGCCCTGGAGCTGAGATGACTGACCGTCCATCAACCACAACCACCTTCCTCCGTGTCAGGTATGACTCTCACCAGCGGAGTGTTTGCCCCCAATTCTCAGATTTCAGTTTTGCCAGGGCTCGTTGATGCCACACTCGGTCAAATCCAGCCTTGGTATCAAGGGCTGTCCCTCTCCCCTCCCCTCTGGAATTGAGCTCTTTGGTCCATGTTTGACCCAAGGCTGGAATGAGGTCAGGAGCTGAGTGATCCTGGGGAACCCAAACTGGGGGTCACTGAGCAGGTTATTGCTGAGCAGGTGCTGCTTGATAGCCCTGTTACTGACACTGTCCATCACGTTACTGAGGATCGAGGGGAGACTGATTGGGTGGTTTGTCCTGCCTTTTATGTACAGGACATACCTGGCAATTTTCCACATTATTGGGAAGATACCAGTGTTGTAACTGAACTGGAACAACTTGGCTACGGGAGTGACAAGTTCTGCAGCACATGTCTTCAATACAATTGCCGGAATGTTGTCAGGGCCCATAGCCTTTGCAGGATACAATGTCTCCAACCATTTCTTGATATCATGAGGACTGTATCGAATTGGCTAAAGACTGGTATCAGTAATGCTGGGGATCTCTACAGGAGGTCATTGTGGATTGACTACTCGACACTTCTAGTTGAAGATTGTTGCGAATGCTTCAGCTTTATCTTTTGCGCTGATATGTTGGTCTCTTCAGTCATTGAGGATAGGTATATTTATGGATTCTCCTCCTCCAGTGAATTGTTTAACTGTTGACCACCATTCACAACTAAATGCGGCCATTAGATCTGACTTGTTAGTTGTGGGATCGCTTAGCTCTATCACTTGCTGCTTATGTTGTTTGGAATACAAGTAGTCCTGTTTGGTAGCTTCACCAAGCTGACACTTCATTTTCAAGTATGTTTATATGATCTCTCCATGTTCTTCCAACAGTCCATGTTCTTCCAACCAAAGTGCATCACCTCACACTTCTCTGCATTGTACCTTTGGATATTGATGGTTCGTTTGTTTTAAGGGGGTGGTGTGACAATGCTGTTCCTTTGACAAGGTTATTCTGCCCGCGTTTTGTTTTTTTTTGGCAGAGGGGTCATAAATACAGAGATTTCAATGTATCTGCTTTGGATGGGTTTTAGGGCCAGTTTGATTATAGCTAACAGATACTGCCTCAGGCAAAAGCTTTCAGGTTCTTAAAAAGAACACTTGTCCAATGAAAGGGAAGTGGCCAGTTCTTTCTCCCAGTTCAGGGTTTAGTTTGGATTTAGCAGCCAGGCTGTTTTTGAGGCTGTTGGTCACAGAAACAGCTCCATGCTGATCCCCTCTCTCTCTCTGACAACTCTCCTGTAAGATGCTGTGTCTGATTTTACCTTTTTGCCGAGAGGGTGTTTATGGGGATGTTGCAAGTATTTGGAACAGCATCATTAAATTGTGATTGTGTCGAATGAGATTTCAAATAGTTATGTTATTCTAAATTCAGTTTTATTTTGCTTGTATATAAATAAATAGTTTTCTTTAAAACTGAGTGGATGGGCCAGCTGCGTCACTCCTGCAACATCCATTTCTCACCTGCTGACAACAACTAGAAAGGTTAGGGTCTACGCTACCTTCTCGAAATGTTCTGAAGGGGTCTAGCCTAGTTCATAACACTTAGCTGCCATCTATCCACCCAATCCACTAACATGTTAATATCCTTTTGATCAAAATCAAACACAGAAGTGGCTTGTAAAAACTCAGCACCTCTGTCAGCATCCAGAGAGATTTTCTCTTCACAGATTTTGCAAGCCTTGCTAAGATTTTTCCAACCATTTCTCTTTCTGATGTACAGCATCTGCAGTTCTTTTGGTTTTTTGCTTAATGTCTTATTGAATTGAATTGAGTTTATTGTCACGTGTACCAAGGCACAGTGAAGAGCTTTGTCTTGCGAGCAATAGAGGCAGATCGCAGAGTTAAGTCGCACAGATAGTAAATAATAGGTAAACAGCAGCAAAAACAAAAACGCAGGTCCAGGCGAATGTTAAGAGTTTGTGAGTCCATTCAGTATTCTAACAACAGTAGGGTAGAAACTGTTGCAAAACCGGCTGGTACATGTGTTCAGGTTTCTGTACCTTCTCCCCGATGGTACAGGTTGTAGAAAAGCATTGCCAGGGTGGATGGATTCTGTAGATGGGAGGTTGGTCTTTGTGATTGTCTGGGCCGAGTTTACCACACACTGTAACAGTCTCTGATCCTGAGTGGTACAGTTGCCATACCAGGTAGTGATACATCCAGACAGAATGCTCTCGATGGCGCACCTATAAAAGTTGGCAAGGGTATTCACCATCATGGCACATTTCCTCAGCTGCCTGAGGAAGAAGAGACATCGTTGGGTCTTTATAACCAGTGCGTCCATGTGAAGAGTCGAAAAGAAAGTTTGTTGTAGATGACCACTCCCAGGAGCTTCACAGTTTCCACTCATTCCCCCTCTGTGCTGTTAATGTTTAGGGGGGCATGAGTAACATACCACCGAAAGTTAATAATGAGTTCCTTGCTTTTGCTGGCATTGAGAGCTGGGTTGTTCTCAGTGCACTATTTTTCCAGGTCTCCCACCTCCCGTCTATAGTCTGTTTCGTCACCATCTGAGATTCAACCGACTCTGGTGGTGTCACCAGCGAACTTGTAAATGGCATTAGTTTGGTATTTGGCGACGCAGACATGGATATACAGTGAGTACAGTAGGGGGCTGAGTACGCACATCTGGGGGACTCCAGTGTTGAGTGTTAGTGAGGATGAAATATTGTCCCCAATCTTCACTGATTGTGGCCTGTGGGTCAGGAAACTGAGGGTCCAGTTGCAGAGAGTGGGGCTTAGTCTGAGATCACTAAGTTTAATAATCAGTCTCGAGATTTTACACGATCTTTCTCAAGAGTTTATAATTCTCTGAAATCTTGTCACTCACATTGAAGCAATGATATGCTTCTTGTCATTCATGAACAAGGACACTCATCTCCCTTTGGATACTTGCAACTCCCAACTTCTTACTATTTAAGAAATGTTACCACTTTTCTGAAAGCAAAGTGAACAAGTTATTCACTTTATATTCCATCTGCGATGGTCTAATCCATTCACTTCGCCTGTCCACATGTTCGTGAAGCCTCCTCACAACTTATGTTCCCACCCAGTTTGGTATTATAACAAAATTGGAAATATTACAATTGGCCCCAAATTGTGAAGTTATTACAGTACCCCACAATGAACAGTCTGCCATGCGGAGAATGATTCATTTATTCCCATTCCCTGCTTTCTGTCTGCTTACCAATTCTCAATCCAGCATCCTCCCAAACCTGAGCACCCAGAGGAAACCCACACCGACACAGGGAGAATGTGCAAACTCCACACAGACAGACAGTCGCCTGAGGCTGGAATTGAACCCGGGTCCCTGGTACTATGAGGCAACAGTGCTAACCAATGAGCCACAGTGCCACCCTCATTTCATAAATGCACATTAACTCTGCCCAACGCTTACAATCACTTCTAAATGTTATCACATTATTTATAAACAGTTCTAAATTTTTCCCCACCATAGGGGTCATGCTAACAAGTCTAAGTTTTCCATCCTGCCTCTTCCTTGCTCCCTTAAAGAGTGGGTTACATTTGCAACCTTCCAGTCCATAAGAACGTTTGCAGAAACTATTGAACAGCAAATGATAATCAACCTGTTCCCATCTATGTATTCTCCCACTCCCACCTGTAATGGGTCTAGCTTTGTCCAGGCTACGCTCTTCCCTTTTATACAGTCATAAGAGACGTACAACACGGAAACAGACCCTTCAGTCCAACTCATCCACGTCAACCAGGTCTCTTTAACTGACCTAGTCTCAGTTCCGTGTTTGGTCCATATCCCTCTAACCCTTTCCTATTCATGTACCTGTCTAAATATCTTTTAAGTGCTGTAACTGTACCGACGTCTATCACTTCCCTTTGACAGTTCATTCCACATACACACCACCCACTGTGTGAAAAGGTTACCCCTCAAGTCCCTTTCAAATCTTTCTCCCAGTATCTTAAACCGATGCTCTCTAGTTTTTTTTACTCTATGCCCATAATTTATAAGCCTGTATAAGGTCAGCATTCAGCCTCTGATGCTCCAGCCTATCCAGCCTATCCTTATAACTCAAACTCTCCTGTCTTGGAAATAGCCTTGACATGTTTTTCTGCACCCTTTCCAGTTTAACAACATCCTTCCTGTAGCAGGGTGACCAGAATGGTATGCAACATTTCACAAGTGGCCTCACCAATGTGAAGGGTGAAGAATAGATTGAGAAACTTGAGAAACTTGAGAAATAGGTTGAGAAACTTTGGTGGGCGGCACGGTGGCACAGTGGTTAGCACTGCTGCCTCACAGCGCCTGTAGACCGGGTTCAATTCCCGACTCAGGCGACTGACTGTGTGGAGTTTGCACGTTCTCCCCGTGTCTGCGTGGGTTTCCTCCGGGTGCTCCGGTTTCCTCCCACAGTCCAAAGATGTGCGGGTCAGGTGAATTGGCTAAGCTAAATTGCCCGTAGTGTTAGGTAAGGGGTAAATGTGGGGGTATGGGTGGGTTGCGCTTCGGCGGGTCGGTGTGGACTTGTTGGGCCGAAGGGCCTGTTTCCACACTGTAAGTCTAATCTAATCTAAACAGTTTGACAAGGCAGATTGGTGATCAAAACAAACTCCTACCGCAGAGGGGAATGGGGCAAGCAGGATCGAACATTAGCTTGGTCACACAAACAAAGGATTTTAGACAGATGTCTTACTGATGGGAAAACTGTTTCCGGTAGTTTGGATGGTTAAGATAGCATTTAAGATCCTTTCTATTATTAGCCAACGATAGAACACAAGAGCAGCGATGTTATGCTGGAACTGAATAAATCATTATTCAGGCCGCAATTGGAGCAGTGTACGTACTTCTCATCATCACTGCACAGGAGAGAGGACACAGGGATTTGAGGGTGTTGCCAGAACAGACCATAAAACACAGGAGGACAAATTAGGCCATTCAGCCCATCGGGTCTGCTCCATCATTCAATCATGGCTGATAAGTTTCTCAACCCATTCTCCCGCTTTCTCCCTGTCACCCTTGATACTCCAGAACCTATCTATCTCAGTCTTAAATAAACTCAGTGACCTGGGCTCCACAGCCTTCTGTGGCAATGAGTTCCATAAATTCACCACTCTCTGGCTGAAAAGGTTTCTCCTTATCTACGTTCTAAAAGGTCTTCCCTTTACTCTGAGGCTGTGCCCTCAGGTCCTAGTCTCTCCTACCAAGAGAAACACCTTCCCAACATCCATGCTATCCAGGCCATTCACTATTCTGTATTTTTCAATTAGATCCACCCTCATTCTTTTAAAAGCCATCACGTATAGACCCAGAGTCCTCAAACATTCCTCATATGTTAAGCTTTTCATTCCTGGATCCATCCTCACAATCCTCCTCTGAACATGCTCCAGGGCCAGTACATCCTTCCTGAGATATGGGCCCAAACTATGCACAATACTCCAAATGTGGTCTGTCCAGAGCCTTATAGAACCTCAGACGTACATCACTGCTTTTAGATTCAAGTCCTCTCAAAATAAATGCCATTATTGCATTTGCTTTCCTAACTACTGACTCAACCTGCAAGTTTACCTGGATACAATCCTGGACCAGAACTCCCACGTCTCTGTGCTTCAGAGTTCTGAATTATCTCTCCATTTAGAAAATTGTCCATGTCTCGCAGCTTCCTACTAAGGTGCACGACCTCACACCTTCCCACATTATAGTCCGTCTGCCACTTCTTTGCCCACTCTCCTAACCTGTCCAAATCCTTCTGCAGCCTCCCCACCTCCTCAATACTACCTGTCCCTCTACCTACCTTTGTATCATCTGCAAACTTCGCCAGAATGCTCTCAGTTCCTTCAGCTACATCATTAATGTAGAAAGTGGGAAGTTGTGGTCCAACACTGAGCCTTGCAGAACACCACGTGTCACCAGCTGCCATCCCGAGAAGGACCGTTTCATCTCCACTCTCAGCTTTCTATCAGACAGCCAAGCTTCTATCCATTCTATCACCTTGCCTCTGACACCATGGTCTTCTTGGTCTGAAATACTGGGAAGACTGGATGAGCTGGGGTTGTTTTCCTTGCAAGGTGGTTGAGGGGTGTTTTGGTTCGGATGAACAAAATGGAGAGTGGTCTGGAGAAAGTGGATGGGAAGAGCCTATTTACCTCAGCAGAGGTCAGTGACTGAGGGAAGGGGCACAGACTTAAAACAATCAGTACAATGGTTAGAACATAAAATATTACAGCACAGTACAGGCCCTTCGGCCCTCAATATTGCGGCAACCTGTGGAACTAATCTGAAGCCCATCTAACCTACATTATTCCATTCTTGTCGATATGTTTATCCAATGAGCATTTAAATGCCTTGAGAGTTGGCGAGTCTACTACTGTTGCAGGCAGTGCATTCCACACCTCTAATACTCTGAGTAAAGAAACTACCCCTGACACCTGTACTATATCTATCACCCCTCAATTTAAAGCTATGTCCCCTCATGCTAGCCATCACTATACAAGGAAAAAGGCTCTCCCTGTCCACTCTATCTAACCCTCTGATTATCTTATATGCCTCAATAAAGTCACCTCTCAACCTTCTTCTAACGAAAACAGCCTCAAGTCCCTCAGCCTTTCCTCATCAGACCTTCCCTCCATACCAGGCAACATCCCAGTAAATCTCCTCTGCATCCTTTCCAAAGCTTCCACATCCTCCTTATAATGTGGTGACCAGGACTGTACACAATACTCCAAGTGTGGCTGCACCAGAGTTTTGTACAGCTGCAGCATGACCTCATGGCTCCGAAACTCAATCCCTCTACTAATAAAAGCTAACGCACCGTATGTCTTAACAACCCTATTAACTTAGGTGGCAACTTTCAAGGATCTATGTACCTGAGCACAGAGATCTCTCTGCTCATCTACACTGCCAAGAATCTTACCATTAGCCCAGTACTCTGCATTTCGGTTACTCCGACCAAAGTGAATCACCTCACACTTGTCCGCATTAAACTCCATTTGCCACCTCTCAGCCCAGCTCTGCAGCTTACCTATATCTCTCTGTAACCTACAACATCCTTCATCATTATCCACAACTCCACCGGCCTTAGTGTCGTCTGCAAATTTACTAACCCATCCTTCTAAGCTCTCATCCAGATTATTTAGATAAATGACAAACAGCAGTGGACCCAAAACAGATCCTTGCGGTAGTAACTGAACTCCAGGATAAACATTTCCCATCAACCACCACCCTGTGTCTTCTTTCAGCTGGCCAATTTCTGATTCAAACCGCTACATCACCCTCAATCCCACACCTCTGTATTTTGTGCAACAGCATACCGTGGGGAATCTTATCAAACCCCTTACTGAAACCCATATACACCACATCAACCAATTCACCCTATCCACCTGTTTGGTCACCATCTCAAAAAACTCAATAAAGGTTTGTGAGGCACAACCTCCCCTTCACAAAACCGTGTTGACTCTCCCTAATCAACTTATTCCTTTCTAGGTGATTATAAATCCTATCTCCTTTCATCCTTTCTAACACTTTTCCCACACTGGTGGGAAGGTTCGCTGGTCTATAATTACCAGGGTTGTCTCTCCTCCCCTTCTTGAACAAGGGAACAACATTTGCTATCCTCGTCTTCTGGCACTATTCCTGTAGACAATGACAACATAAAGATCAAAGCCAAAGGCTCGGCAATCTCCTCCCTGGCTTCCCAGAGAATCCCAGGATAAATCCCATCCAACCCAGGAGACTTAATTATTTTTACAGTTTCCAGAATTGCTAACACCTCCCTCTTGTGCATCTCAATCCCATCCAGTCTAGTACCATATCCCTCAATATTCTCCTCAACCAAATTGTCTTTTTCTAGTGTGAATACTGATGAAAAGTATTCATTTAGTGCTTCCCCTATCTCCTCTGACTCCACACACAATTTCCCACTACAATCCTTGATTGGCCCTAATCTTACTCTTGAAGAGAGATTTAACTTCCTTAGTAAACCACAGCTCCCTCGCTCGACCACTTCCTCCCTGCCTGACAGGTACATACTTATCAAGGACACACAGTAGCTGGTCCTTGAATAATCTCCACATTTCGATTGTGCCCATCCCCTGCAGTTTCCTGCCCCATCCTAAATCTTGCCTAATTGCATTGTAATTGCCTTTCCCCCAGCTATAACTCTTGCCCTATACCTATACCTTTCCATCACTAAAGTAAACACAACTGAATCGTGGCCTCTATCATCAAAGTGCTCACCCACCTACAAATCTAACACCTGACCGGGTTCATTCCCCAGTATCAAATCCAAAGTGGCCTTGCCCCTTGTTGGTCTGTCTACATACTGTATCAGGAAATCCACCTGCACACACTGGACAAAAACAGATCCATCTCAAGTACTCGAACTATGGTATTCCTAGTCAATATTTGGAAAGTTAAAATTCCCCATAACAACTACCCTGTTACTCCCGCTCCTATCCTGAACCATCTTTGCAATCCTTTCCTCTACATCTCTGGAACTATTCAGAGGCCTATAGAAAACTCCAAACAGGGTGACCTCCTTTCCTGTTTCTAACCTCAGCCCATACTACCTCAGTAGACGAGTCCTCAAACGCTCTTTCTGCAACCGTACTACTGTCCTTGACTAACACTGCCACACCACCTCTTTTCTTACCATTTTCTCGGTTCTTCAATCCCAGAAGGTGCAATAAGCATTCCTGTCCCTATTCTACCCACGTCTCTGAAATGGCCACAACATCAACCCATGCTGCAGGTTCACCCACCTTATTCCGGATGCTCCTGGTGCTGAAGTAGACACACTTCAAACCAACTTCTTGCCTGCGGAGGCTTCTTGCGATCTTGAAATCTCAGTTCTAACTTCATTACACTCATCCTCCCGTATACTTGAACTACAACTTCGATTCCCATCCTCCTGCTGAATTAGTATAAACCCACCTGAAGAGCATTAGCTAATTCCCCCCCAGGATATTGGTACCCTCTGGCTCAGGCGAAGATCATCCTGTTTGTAGAGCTCCCACTTATCCAAAAACAGCCCTAATTATCCAGGAATCCTAAACCCTCCCCCCTGCACCAACCCTGCAGCCATGCGTTCAACTCCTCTCTCTCCCTATTCCTTGCTTCGCTATCACATGGCACAGGCAACAAACCAGAGATAACAACTTTGTTTGTCCGAGCTGCTAGAGGGGAGAGGAGAAGATAGTTCACCCAGAGAGAGATAGTGGTCTGCAGCTTACTGCTGGAAAGGGAGGTAAAGGGAGAAACCCTCAACTCATTTCGGACCATCAGACATAATTGTAGAAGTAGGTCACTCAGCTCATCAAGTCATCCCTGCCATTCAATGAGATTGGGGCCAATCTGTTGATCCTTAAGTCAACTTAACTGCCTTTTCTCTATACATCTGATTCCCTTACTAATTAAATATCTATCACAGCCTTGCATATACTTAATGACCCAGCCTGAACAGCACTCTGCAGGGAAGAATTTCACAGAATCACTAAACTCATAAGAAATTCTTCCTCATCTGTGTCTTAAAATGTGTGACTGCTTAATCTCCCACAAGGAGAAAGAACCTTTCCACATCTTCCCTGCCAAGTCCCCTCAGAGTCCTGTGTGTTTCAATAAGGTCACCTCTCATTGTTCTAAACTCCGAGGAGTGCAGGCTCAATCTAGTCAACCTCTCCTCATAAGATGGTCCCTCTACATCTGATGCTATTTCCCTCCCCTCCCCTATCAGCGTTCCGCAAGGACCACTCCCTTCGTGACTCCCTCGCCAGATCCACACCTCCCACCAACCCAACCTCCACCCCCGGCACTTTCCCCTGCGACCGCAGGAAATGTAAAACTTGCGCCCACACCTCCTCCCTCACTTCCCTCCAAGGCCCCAAGGGATCCTTCCATATCCGCCACAAGTTCACCTGTACCTCCACACACATCATCTATTGCATCCGCTGCACCCGATGTGGCCTCCTATATATTGGGGAGACAGGCCGCTTACTTGCGGAACGTTTCAGAGAACACCTCTGGGCCGCCCGGACCGACCAACCAACCCAACCACCCCGTGGCTGAACACTTTAACTCTCCCTCCCACTCCACCGAGGACATGCAGGTCCTTGGACTCCTCCACCGGCAGAACATAACAACACGACGGCTGGAGGAGGAGCGCCTCATCTTCCGCCTGGGAACCCTCCAACCACAAGGAATGAACTCAGATTTCTCTAGTTTCCTCATTTCCCCTCCCCCCACCTTGTCTCAGTCGGTTTCCTCAACTCAGCACCGCCCTCCTAACCTGCAATCTCCTTCCTGACCTCTCCACCCCCACCCCACTCCGGCCTATCACCCTCACCTTGACCTCCTTCCACCTATCCCATCTCCATCGCCCCTCCCCCAAGTCCCTCCTCCCTACCTTTTATCTTAGCCTGCTTGGCTACTCTCTCTCATTCCTGATGAAGGGCTTATGCTCGAAACGTCGAATTCCCTATTCCAGAGATGCTGCCTGGCCTGCTGTGCTTTAACCAGCAACACATTTTCAGCTGTGATCTCCAGCATCTGCAGACCTCATTTTTTACCCTCTACATCTGATATCAGCCTTCGCTGGACTGCCTCCGATAACAGTCTATCTTTCCTTAGATAAAGGGATCAAAATTGTATACAGCATTCCAGCTGTGGTCTGACTAGTATCTTCTACAGTTTGAGCAAAACCTCCCAACTCATAGTGGCAGATGGAGTTTAATTTAGATAAATGTGAGGTATTGCATTTTGGAAAGGCAAATTAGAGCAAATGGTAAGGTCCTGATAAAGTTGCTGAACAAAGAGACCTTGGGGTCCAGAGTCATAGTCCCTTGAAAATGGAGTTACAGATAGATAGGATAGTGGAGGAGGAGAAAGTGAGGTCTGCAGATGCTGGAGTATCAGAGCTGAAAATGTGTTGCTGGGAAAGCGCAGCAGTCAGGCAGCATCCAAGGAGCAGGAAATTCGACGTTTCGAGCATAAGCCCTTCATCAGCAAAGTGGAGGAGGAGTTTGGTACACTTGCCTATATTGGTCAATACATGGTGTATAGAAGTCAGGAGGTGATGCTGCGGCTGTACAGGGCATGGGGTAGGACAGTCTTGAAATATTTGGTGCCATTCTGCTCTCCCTGCTACAAGCAAGGTGTTGTGAAACCTGAAAGGGTTCAGAAAAGATTTACAAGGGTGTTGCTGGGGTTGGAGGGTTTGAGCCACAGGCTGGGGCTGTTTTCTCTGGAGTGTCGAAGGGTGAAGGGTAACCTTATAGAGGGGCCGGGATAGGATAAGTAGACAAGGTGTTTTCCCAGAGCAGGAGAGTCCAAAACTAGAGGGCATAGGTTTAAGGTGAGAGGGGAAAGATTTAAAAGGGACCTCAGAGATAAATCCTTCACTCAGAGTGGGGATGTGTGTACAGAATGAGCTGCCAGTGCAAATGGTGGAGACTGTTACAATTATAACATTTAAAAGGCATCTGGATGGGTACATGAGTAGGAAGGGTTTAGAGGGACATGGGCCAAATGCTAGCAAATGGGACTAGATTAATTTCTGTTCAGCATGGATGACCTGGACTGAAGGGCCTGCTTCCAGGCTGTACATCTCTATGATTCGATATACACTATTCCCTTTGAAATAAAGGCCAAAATTCCATTTGTTTTCCCTATTATCTGCTGAACTTGGATGTTAGTTCATAATTCATGCATGAGGACTCCCAAATGCCTCTGTGCTGCAGCTTTCATTTAAATAATAGTCAGCTCCTCTCCTCGGAGTGTGGTGCTGGAAAAGCACAGCCAGTCAGGCAGCAACAGCAACTCTCCTGCTCCTCAGATGCTGCCTAACTGGTTGTGCTTTTCCAGCACCACATTGTTCAACTTTGATCTCCAGCATCTGCAGTCCTCACTTTCTCCTAGCTCCTCTATTCTTCCAGCTGAAGTTCAGAGCTTCCAAGTTGCAAATTATATTTCATCAAGGTTCTGCCTCCTCCCCCAACCTGCCGAGGTCCCTCTGTAGATTCTCATCCTCCCCACTTGTCCCCCCATCTATTTTTGTGTCATGCGCAAAACTGGGGACAGGACATTCGCATTCCTCTTCCAGGTGAGTCATGCTGAACTATCGAAACAAAGAGCAGCAATAGGCCATTTGGCCCATCGAGCTTGCTCTGCCATTGCTGATCCTTTATTGTATTTTAAACAGATGTTATATTCTGGTTTTCTCTTCATATTCCTCGATGCCTTTGAAATCCAAATATTTATTGTGGTTAATTTCATTTGAACATCCTCTGAGCAAAGGGATGCCTCCACATCTCAGTGCTAAATGGCCTATCCCACATCCGGACCCTGTTCCCTCTGGTTCTAGACTCCCCAGACAGGGAAACATGCTCCCTGCATCTCGTCTGACAATCTTGTTAGAATTTTATGTATTAAACAGATTGTAAGTAATTGTGGCCTCAGCAATAATTCAACTGGCACACCAATAGTTGATGGTTGCCATCTTGAAAATGTCTCCTTATCCCAACTCTGTCATTTAAAGGTGTCTTTATTATGTGGAGTGAATCGGATTGGCTGTACACTGGTATCTATGGTGCTGGGGACCATGGAGGAGGCGGAGATGGATCACCCACTCGGCACTTCTGGCTGAAGATTCCTGCAAAACCTTCAGCCTCAAACATAGGACTACTGTCCAAATACTGCCAAGTGGGATAGGTCAGTGGTTCATTTATCGGCAGACACAGACACAATGAGGCAAACTAATTTTCTCTGCTGTAGAAGCAGATAACAGACAGTGAGTTTACAGGATATCTGCCAGGTAGCAATCTCTGTCACTCACCTTGTTCCACTAGCTCTTGATTGATGGGCAGATCCACACGGCTCTTCTCTTTAGCTAAAGGACAAAGACAAAGGATTATTCACTGAAAGGAGGGACCTGACCATACCTCTGCAGAACAAAATCTCACCTCTTGGAAACTCAAGCTCAAGTGAGCAATGGCCTCAAAGCCAGCTCCAAACACAACCCTTCGGGAAAATCCCTCCTCCTCCAACTGTGGAGTTTATACATTCTCCCCATCTCTGCGTGGGTTTCCTCCAGTTTCCTCCCACAGTCCAAATATGTGCAGGTTAGCTGGATTGGCCACACTAAATTGTCCATAGTGTGCAGGGATGTGCAGGCTACGTGGATTAGCAATGGGAAATATAGGATTACAGGGATAGGACAGGGTGGTGTGGTCTGGTGGGAAGCTCTTCGGAGGATTGGTGTGGACTGAATGAGCTAACTGGCCTGCTTTCGCACTGTAGAGATTCTAAGATTGACTGAGTGCAGCTGTTTGGGAGCTGGTGATAACTGCCCCGTTGTCTATTGAATGTTAGCTGGGATAAAAAAATCACAAAGCAGTTACTTGTCCTGCTCCAGTACTGTTCCCTTTGATATTTCCCAGGTTTTATCCTTGACCTCTGCAATTTCCCATCCAAATCCTGTCCTCAACCACATTATTCAGTGCTAATTCTTACGTGTATATCACCTCACCACCACCTCTCTCAACTCTTCCACTGTTTCTTTTTAGACATTTATGAGATGTGGCTGTAGATTCACAGTGCAGAAAAGGCCCTTTGGTCCAGCGGGTCTGCACCAACAATAAGTACCATTCAACGCACACCAACTCCAATTTCTTGTAACTGTCCCATATCTGTGTTCCCTGTTGCCCTGGAGAATGTGGCAGCATACTGGAATCCAGCCCTTCTGTCCATGTTTGACCCAAGGCTGGAATGAGGCCAGGAGCTGGGTGACCCTGGGGGAACCCAAACTGGGGGTCACTGAGCAGGTTATTGCTGAGCAGGTGCTGCTTGGTAGCTCTGTTACTGACCCCGTCCACCACGTTACTGAGGATCGAGGGGAGACTGATGGGACGGGAATTGTTTGGGTTGGATCTGTCCTGCTTTTTACCTGGGTAATTTCCCACATTGTCGGGTAGATGCCAGTGCTGTAACTACTGGAACAGCTTATCTCGGGCGGGCAGCAAGGTCTGGAGCACAAGCCTTCAGTCCCATTGCTGGAATATTATCAGGGCCCATTGCCTTTGTAGTATCCAGTGCCTCCGGCCTTGTCTTGCTATCACGTGGAGTGAATCGTATCGTCTGGAGCCTGGTGTCTGTGATGCTGGGGACCACTGCAGGAGCCCGAGATGGATCACCCACTCGGCACTGCTGGCTGAAGATTGCTGTAAAGCTTCAGCCTTATCTTTTCCCTGATGTACTGGGCTCTCCCATCGTTGAGGAGGGGGGTATTAGAGCAGGCTCCTTCTCCAGGGAGGTGTTTAGTTGTCTACCACCACTCACAGCTGGAGATGACTTGACTGAAGAGGTTTAACCTGACCTGTTGGTTTTGGGATTGCTTAACTCTGTCTGTCATTTACTGCTGAGCGTCTTGATTAGTAAGGGGATCAGGTTTGGGGAGAAGGCTAGAAAATGAGGTTGAGGAGCCATGATCTAATGATGGAACAGACTTGATGGGCCAAATGGCCTAATTCTGTTCCTATATCTATGGTCTTTTGCTGTTTGGCACACAACTAGTTCTTCACCAGGATGACACCTCATTTTTAGGTATGCGTGGTGTTGCTCCTGGCAGACAGCACTCCAGCCCAGTCACTGCTTATCTGACACACCCAGTACTAGAACAGTACTGGAGATCATTCCAGCCATTAAAACATTGGGAATACTGACGGTATTGTTTTCATTGCCCAACCCCAACTCCCTACCCTGGTAACTGACTCCATCCTTCACCACAGCAACAGTTTAACATTAATTGGCTCACTACGCTCATGTCAGATTGGACCTGGAGATGTGCTTCTGAACCTATACTTGTGCCATCTCTAAAATCGTCTATTTCCACCTCTCCATCTTCACCTCTCTCCCAGCTGTTCGGCTGCTGAAATCCTCATTCAGGCATTCATCACCTGAAGACTCAATCACAGAATCCCTACACTGTAGGTAGAAGCCATTCAGTCCATTGAGTGTTTGCTGATCCTCCCACCCACAGCCACCCCTCCCCAACCCTGAGTCTGACATTTACCAAGTAGAGATGGGCTAGAGATGCTCGCCTAGCCAGTGACAGCCTCATGGAAGTTAAGAACATAAGAACTAGGAGCAGGAGCTGGCCATTCAAGCCTGCTCTGCTGTTCAGTAAGATCATGGCTGATCTTGACAGGCTTCAGCTCCACTGAGTCACCCTCTCTCCAGAACCCTTCATTCCTACACTGTTCAATAAGTTATCTATCTTAGCTTTAAAAACATTCAATGAGGAAGCCTCAACTACTTCCCTGGGCAGGGAATTCCACAGATTCACAAGATAGGAGCAAATAGCGGCTATTTGGCCTTCCCAGTCTGCAGTGCAATTCATCACAATCATGGCTAATTGTCCAACTCAATAACCTAACCCTCCTTTCTCCCATAATTTGTGCTATGTCTAGCTGCCCCTTGAATACATTCAATGTTTTGACATCAACCACTTCCTGTGGTCGCGAATTCCACAGGTTCACCCCTCTTTGGGTGAAGAAATATCTCCTGTAGGCCATGCCAAATCAGCAGACTGTGATCCCTGGTTCTGGATGCACCCATCATTGGGAACATCCTCCCTGCATCTGTCCTATTCAGTCCTGTTAGAATTTTATATGTCTGTGTGATTCTTTTCTCCCCCCTCACCCATCTGAACTCCAGCGCAAACAATCCTAACCTAGTCGGTCTCTCCTCACACATCAGTTCTACCATCTTGGAATCAGACTGGTAAACCTTTGCTGCACACCCTCTAAGGCAAGAGCATCCTTCCTCCGAAAAGGAGACTAAAACTGCACACAATACTCTAGGTGTGGCCTCACCAAGGCTCTGTATAACTGCAACACAACCCTGTTCCAGAACTTGAAATCTCTCCCAGTGAAGGCCAGCATACCAGTTGCCTTCCTTACTGCCTCTGCGCCTACATGCTTGTCTTTAGCGACGAGTACACAAGGACACCCAGGCCCTGTTGCATGCTCCCCCCTCCCAATTTACAGCCAATCAGGTACTTACTTTTGCTTCCAAAGTGAATAACCACATTTATCCAAATTATACTGCATCTGCCTTTGTTGCCCACTCACCCAACCTGTCCAAATCACCAAGAAGGATCTCTGCATCCTTGGCACAGTTTGTGATATACATAAACGATGGAGATGGGAATGTGGGAGGGATGGGAAGTAAGTTTGTGGATGAGACAAAGATTGGCCGGGTGGTTGGCAGTGAGGAGGAAGGTGTTAGATTCCAGGAGGGTAGAAACGGATTGGTCAGACAGGCAGATCAGAGGCAGATGGAATTAAACCCTGAGAAATGGGAGGGGATGCACTTTGGAAGAAGGAACAAGACAAGGGAGTACTCAGTGAATGACAGGACAGCAAGAAGCTCCGAGGAACAGAGGGATCTTGGGGTGTGTGTCCACAGGCCCCTGGAGGTGGTGGGACAGGTTAATAGGGTGGTTAAGGTGGCCATGGGGACACTTGCCTTTATCAGTCGAGGCTTGGATGATCAGAGCAGGGAGGCTCTGGTGGAGCTGTCCAGGAGTTTAGGGAGGCCACAGCTGGAGGACTGTGTGCAGTTTCTGGTGCCCACACTATAGGGAGGATGTGATTGTACTGGGAGGGGGTACAGAGGGGATTCATCAGGATACTGCCTGGGATGGAGCAGGTTAGTGATGAAGACAGGCTGGAGAAGCTCAGGGTGGTTTCTTTAGAGCAGAGAAGGCTGAGGGGGACCCTGATCGAGGGGGATAAGATGATGAGGGGGCATGGACAGGGGATAGAAAACAGCTGTTTCCCTGAGTCACAGGGTCACTAACAAGGGGGTATATTCTTAAAGTGAAGGGCAGGACATTTAAAGAGGATTTGAGAAAATAATTTGCTCTGCCTGGGAGGGTGGTTGAGTAGTTGAATCCTCAAAAAAACCTCAACTTTTAAGAAGCATGTGATGAGCACTTGAAACACTCAAGGTGAAGGGCCAAGTGTTAGAAAGCAGGATTGGTACAGAAATGGACCAAAGGACCTTTCTGTGGGTCAGCTGTGTCTGAAAATGTGCAGAGCTACAGGATGGCATGGGTCAAATGGTCCCATTCTGCTGTAGCAGTTCTGACTCTCTCTCCAATCTCCTCCTGCAAGTGCAGCAATGAAATGAGACAGGGCTTCTCACATTAAGCTTGCTTTCTCACCGATAGACAGAAGATCCTCCACTTCCTGATAGGCCAATTTATTAATATTGTAGGACCTGAGAAGAGAGAAAACAGCCAGTCATGTGCTGCAGCAGTTCCACAACTTCGTCCCAAAGCCTATTCCTGCACTTTATGTTCTATTCCACCCTCAGACCCTTCTAAATTCTAGTGATTACAGGCTCAGTCATACCAACCTCTCCACATACAATCATCCTGCCATTCATACAACATTATAGTGCAGTACAGGCCCTTCAGCCCTCAATGTAGCAACAACCTGTGAAAATAACCTGATGCCCATCTAACCTACATCGTTCCATTATTATCCATATGTATATCCACTGCCCATTTAAATGCCCTTAACGTCGGCGAGTCTACTACTGTTGCAGGCAGGCCATTCCACGCCCCTACTACTTTCTGAGTAAAGAAACTATCCCTGATACTTACCCTAAATCTATCACCCCTCAATTTAAAATTATGTCCCCTCGTGTTAGCCTTCACCATCCGAGGAAAAAGGCTCTCACTGTCCACCCCATCGAACCCTCTGATTATCTTATACATCTCGATGAAGTCACCTCTCAACCTTCTTCTCTCCAACAAAAACAGCCTCGGTTCTCTCAGCCTTTCCTCGTAAGACCTTCCCTCCATACCAGGCAACATCCCGGTAAATCTCCTCTGCACCCTTTTCCAAAGCTTTCACATCCTTCCTATAATGTGGTGACCAGAACTGTACACAATATTCCAGGTGCAGCCGCACCAGTGTCTTGTACAGGTGCAGCTTGACCTCATGGCTCTGAAACTCAATCCCCCACCTGGACACGGAGATCCCTCTGTTCATTTCCAATCCCAAGAATCTTACCATTCGGCCAGTACTCTGCATTCCTGTTGCTCCTTCCAAAGTGAATCACCTCACACTTTTCTGCATTAAACTCCATTTGCCACCTCTCAGCCCAGCTCTGCAGCTTATCAAGTCCCTTTGTAACCTACAACATCCTTGGGCATTATCCACGACTCCACCGACCTTAGTGTCATCCACAAATTTACTAATCCATCCTTCTCCGCCCTCATCCAGGTCATTTGTAAAAATGACAAACAGCAATGGCCCCAAAACAGATCCTTGCAGTACACCACTGGTAACTGAGCTCCAGGATGAACATTTCCCATCAACCACCACCCTCTGTCTTCTTTCAGCAAGCCAATTACTGATCCAAACCACTAAATCATTTTCAATTCCGAAACTCTGCATTTTGTACAATAGCCTACTGTGGGGAACCTTATCGAACGCCTTGCTGAAATCCATATACACCACATCAACCGGTTTACCCTCATCCACCTGTTTGGTCACCTTCTCAAAGAACTCAATAAGGTTATTGAGGCACAACCTATCTGTCACAAAACTGTATTGACTATCCCTAAACAATGTATTCCTTTCCAGATAAATCCTATCTCTTATAACCTTTTCCAACACTTTACCCACAACCGAAGTAAGGCTCACTGGTCTATAATTACCAGGGTTGTCTCTACTCCCCTTCTTAAACAAGGGAACTACATGTGCTATCCTCCAGTCTTCTGGTACGACTCCTGTCAACAATGATGACATGAAGATAGAAACCAAAGGTGCTGCAATCTCCTCCCTGGCTTCCCAGAGAATCAGAGGATAAATCCCATTTGGCCCAGGGGTTTTATCCATGTTCAGATCTTCCAAAATTGCTGAAACCTCCTCTTTGTCAACCTCAATCCCATCTAATCGAGTAGCCTGTATCTCCGTATTCTCACTAACATTGCCCTTTTGCCAATGTGAATACTGATAAAAAGCATTCATTAAGCACTTCCCCATGTCCTTAGATTCCACACACAACTTTCCAATACTATCTTTGATTGGCCCTAATCTTATTCTAGTCATTTTTTTTTATTCCTGATATACCTATAGGAGGTCTTAGGGTTCTTCTCATGTCCCCTCCTGGCTGTTTTAGCCCACTCTTTAGATCTTTTCTGGCTAACCTATAACTCTCAAGCCCCCTAACTGAGCCTTCACGCCCCATCCTCATATAAGCCTTCTTCTTTCCCTTGACAAGAGCTACTTCTTTAGTCAACCATGGCTCCTTCTCTCGATAACTACCTCCCTGCCTGATAGGTATATACTTATCAAGAACCTACAGTATTTGTTCCGTGAATAAGCTCCACATTTCAAGTGTGTCCATCCCCTGCAGTTTCCTTCCCCATCCGATGCATTTTAAATCTTGCCTAATTACATCATGATTGCCTTTCCCCCAGTTTATACCTGTTTCCCTGCCCATCGCTATTGTAACTATAACCGAATTATGATCACTATTGCCAAAGTGCTCACCTATCTCCAAATCTAACACCTGGCTGGTTAATTCCTCAGTACCAAATCCAATGTGGCCACGCCCCTTGTTGGCCTGTTTACACACTGAGTCAGAAAACCCCCCTGCACACATTGAACTAAAACTGACCCATCTAAACCACTTGAACTATAGTATTCCCAGTCAATGTTGGGGAAGTTAAAGTCCCCCATAACAATTAAACTATTACTCTCGCTCCTACTGAGAATCATCTTTGCTATCCTTTCCTCTACATCTCTGGCACATTTCGGAGGCTGATAGAAAACTCCCAACAGGGTGACCTCTCCTTTCCTGTTTCTAACCTCAGCCCAAATACCTCAGTAGATGAGTCTTCAAACATTCTCTGAGCTGCTGTAACATTACCCTTGATTAACAATGCCACACCCCCCACTTTTACCATCTTCTCTGTTCTTACTGAAACATCTGAATCCCAGAATCTGCAACAACCATTCCTGTCCCTGCTCTAGCCATGTTAATAGACACAACATCGAAGTCCCAGGTACCAACCCATGCTGCAAGTTCACCCACATTATTCCAGATGCTCCTGAGATTGAAGTACACAAATTTCAAACCAACATCCTGATTGCCAGTGTCCTCTCGTGACCTTGTAAACCTATTCCTGACCTCACTACCCCCAACCTCCTTTACACCGAAACTACAATTCGGTTTCCTATCCCCCTGCTACATTAGTTTAAACCCACCCAAAGTGCATTAGCAAATGTCCCCCCAGCATATTGGTACCCCTCTGGTTCAGGCGAAGACCATCCTGTTTGTAGGGTCCCACCTTCCCCAGAAAGAGCCCCAAGAATCCAAACCCCCCCCCCCCCTCCTGCACCATCCCTGTAGCCACATGTTCAGCTTCACTCTCTCCCCGTTCCCCTCCTCACTAGCATGTGGCACAGGTAACAAAACCAGAGGTAACAACTCTGTTTGTCCAAGCTCTAAGCTCCCATCCTAGCTCCCTGAATTTCTGCCTTAAATCTCCACCTTTCTTCCTACCTATGTCGTTGGTACCGACGTGGACCATGACTTGGGGCTGCTCCCCCTCCCCCTCAAGGATCCTGAAAACACGATCTGAGACATCATGGACCCTGGCACCTGGGAGGCAACACACCAATTGTGAGTGTCTCTGGTTGCCACAGAACCTCCCCCTAACTATGGAGTCCCCAATGACTAATGCTCTGCTCCTCTTCCCCCTTCCCTTCTGAGTCACAGGGACAGACTCTGTGCCAGCGACCTGTACCCCATGGATTACCCCTGGTAAGTCATCCCCCACAACAGTATCCAAAACAGTGTACTTGTTGTAGAGGGGAACGGCCACAGGGGATCCACACTGCCTGCCGAGTCCCTTTCCGTTCCCTGACGGTAACCCATCTACCTTCTTCTTGTAGCTGAAGTGTGACTCCCTCCCTGTAACTCCTCTCAATAACCCCCTCCCCCTCCCGAATGATCCGAAGTTCATCCAGCTCCAGTTCCCTAACGCGGTTCTCGAGGAGCTGGAGTTGGGTGCACGTCCCACAGATGTAGTCAGAAGGGACAGGAGAGGTAACCCTTACCTCCCACATCCTGCAGGAGGAACATCCAACTGCCCTCACCTCCATTCCTATTATTCTACATTCCTAAATGGACGCTGAAAAAATGAAACATGAAAGAAAACACTTACCACCTTACCAACCGACACACACAACTTTTTTTGGGTAGAGGAGAATGGGTGGGAGACACTAAGTAGTGTTTTGGGTAAAGCAACCGCCCAAATATGTGACCTCGTGATCTCTCTGACAACCTCCTGCTCATCACGCTGCCAGAACAACAATGGCGGGCGCCGATGCTAGAGGTGAGTTTTTAAACATTTTTCCTCACCTCCCCAACAGCCTGGTATCAGCCGAGTTAACTTTCACTTGAAACACTGGAAATCTAAATAAGCTACATCTACTGGTCCCTCATTATCAACTCTGCTCGTTATATTTGCAAATCTAATCATGCAACATGATTTCACTTTCACAAAACCATTCTGACTCGGTTTGATTGCATTCTTTTCTAAAAGTCCATAACGCCACAAGACATCGAAGCAGCAATTAGGCTGTTCGGCCCATTGAGTCTGCTCCGCCATTCAATCATGGCTGATACGTTTCTCAACCCCATTCTCCCACTAATCCTGATCCCTTTTTTAAAGATTAGATTTGCTACAGTGCACAAACAGGCCCTTTGGCCCAACCAGTTCATACCAACCCTCTGAAGAGCAATCCACCCAGACCCATGTCCCTCTGACTAATGCACCTAACATTATGGCCAATTTAGCATGGCCAATTCACCTCACCTGCGCATTTTTTGGACTGTGGGAGGAAACAGGAGCACCTGGAGGAAACCCACACAGACACGGGGAGCATGTGCAAACTCCACATGGCCAGTCACCCGAGGCTGGAATCGAACCTGGGATCCTGGTGCTGTGAGGCAGCAGTGCTAACCACTGAGCCACCGCGCCGCCTTGAACTTATCTATCTCTGTCTTAAATATACTCAATGATCTGGCCTCCACAGCCCTCTGTGGTAATGAGTTCCACAGATTCCCCACTCTGTGGATGAAGAAATATTGCCTTATCTCTGTTCTAAAAAACCTTCTCTTTATTCTAAGACTGTGCCCTTTGGTCCGAGTCTCTCCTACCAATGGAAACATCTCCCCAACATCTACTCTGTCCAGGCCATTCAGAATTCTACAAATTTCAATTAGAGCCCCCTCATCCTTCTAAATTCCATTAAGTATAGATTCACAGTCCTCAAATGTACCTCATATGTTCAGCTTTTCATTCCTGGGACCATTCTCGTGATCCTCCTCTGAACACAGTCCAGGGTCAGTACATCCTTCCTGAGATACAGGGCCCAAAACTGCACAATACTCCAAACGTGGTCTGACCACAGCCTTATAGAGCCTCAGAAATACATTCCTGTCTTTTTTTTAAAAATATCACGGTGGAGCCTCTTGCAGTCAGCTTTTATATCGCTTGTCAATTTACTTTCATAATTAATTCTCTCATCATCACCTGATACTGATTCCTAAAATCTTGCCAACCCTTGCCTACCACTAATTTTTGACACTTTGTCAGCCTGGCTTTTGATTTCTTCCTGTCCTTCACTGCCACTGTTAACTACAGGTCATTCATCCTCTCACCAAGTTAATCTGTTTGTTGGAAGGAATATTTGTTGAGTATTGTGAAATATCTGCTTAAATGTCTGCCATTTAGATCTAAACTAATCTGTTGTCTGATAGGCTCTGAAACATACTGCTCTTAAACGATAAGGCCTGATGCACTTTACAAACTCCTCTGCCATGTTACCATTGCCCATCTAGTTTGTCCAGTCACACCTTCCTCACTTCCTGATCGATACTCTGTCCTACAGTGATGCAGCTGTTTGGTGACAGAGTCCATACACCAATGACTTCTTTCCCAAACTGATTGCACATCACTACACTGCCACAACACTGATACCTCTTATTTTCAAAACTAACCCACATCCTTTTCTTCACTCAGAATGGTGAACCTGTGGAATTCTCTCCCACAGGAAGCTGTTAGGACCAGTTCATTAGATATATACAAAAGGGATATGCTGTGTTAGGGTAGATTAGATGCCCTCCAGTGTAGAAACAGGCCCTTTAGCCCAACCAGTCCACACTGACCCTCTGAAGAGCAACCCACCCAGGCCCATTTCCCTCTGACTAATGCACCTAACACTAATGGGCAATTTAGCACGGCCAATCCACCCTAAGTTGCACATCTTTGGAGTGTGGGAGGAAACCAGAGCACTGGGAGGAAACCCACACAGACATGGGGAGAATGTCCAAACTCCACACAGACAGGCGCCCAAGGCTGGAATTGAACCTGGGACCCTGGTGCTGTTAGGCAGCAGTGCTAACCACTGAGCCACCGTGCCGCCCCCTGAGGATCAGCCTGCATGGGATGCTGTTCGCAGGATCGGTATGGACTTGTTGGGCCGAATGTTTCTACCCTATAGGGATTCTATAAGTCTATATATAATTCAGAGAGCTGGACAGGGCCCTTGTGGCTAAAGGATCAACAGTAAAGGGGAGAAGGTGGGAATGCGATACTGAGATTGTATGATCAGTCATGATCATTGAGTCTGCTCTGACCCTCTGAAGAGTATTCCCCCCAGACTCATTGTTCCCCATATCCCTGCATTTCCCATGGCTAACCCACCTTGCTTGCACATCCCTGAACAGTACGGGGCAATTGAGCATGGCCAATGTACCTAACCTGCACACTTTTGTACTGTGGGAGGAACCCAGAACTTCCAGCAGAAACCCACCCAGACATGGGAGGAACGTGCAAATTCCACCCAGACAGCGGGGCCCTCTGGAAGAGAAACCGTCTTTACTCTGCAGTGAAAGTATCTCAGTCATGAAGCCAGCCAGTCGTTTCACCTCATCAGCTGCTGCGAGTTTTAACCAACAAACCAGAGACCTTTCCCAGTGTGAACCAGTCGGCATGTGAATCCTACAAACACCAACGTACCTGGAGAAGGAAGCTGGAGAAGTAGCATTCTGATCAGCAAATGGGTAATCCCTGTGGAGTGGGACACACAACAGGCTTCCCAGTCTGTCCCTCTGCTTTGAACACCCATTTGCATGAGCAAATGTAAGGCATTATAAGTTTTAATAATTCTGGGAATAGCGAGCCTGGATTTCCACCCTAGTGAAGCCTAGCAATAGTTCACATGAGGTTCTCCCCAGCAGAACAGCTCTTTCTTTCCCAGTATTAGTGCCAGGGGCCATGAATCATAACCTATTTCTCCAAGATTAATTTTCCAAATCACATTTACCTCTCTAATCGTATTTCCCACATATCATTTTGCTCATGGCTCTGGAGATTAGAACCTTTATGGTTCTGCATTTTAAATGAGCTACACATAAATTCCTTAGTGGAACCTCTTTCCTACTCCTAATGCCCTCGGTCTATATGTGGATCACAACTCGATCCCTCATCTCCCCTCCAAAGTTCTTATCCAGCCCAAAAGAGAGGCCGTGAAGCTTGGCACCAGGTAGGTAACACAGCTTTCAGGATTCTGGGCTGCAGAGAATAGGATCCACTCCCCAACTATTCCATCCCCTAATAAAGTCATAGAGTCATACAGCACAGAACCAGGCCCCTTCATTCCAACAATCCATGCCAGACATTATCCTAAACTGCCTGCTCCTCAGCCATATCCCTCCAAACTTTCCCCATTCATGGACTTCGCCAAATGTCTTTTAACATTATATTTGTACTCACATCCACACACAAACCACCCTCTGTGTAAAAACGTTGCCCTTCATGTCCTTTTTAAATCTCTCTCCTCACCTTAAAAATGTATGCCCAGTCGTGAAATCCCTCACTATAGGGAAAAGACACTTATCATTCACCTTATCTGTACCTCTCATCATTTTATCAGGTCGCCCTCTGTTCCAGTGAACAAAGTCCCAGCCTATCCAGCTTTTCTTTCTAACTGAAGCTTTCTATACCCAGCAACATCCTGGTCAATCTCTCCTGAACCCTTTCCAGCTTAATAATATCCTTCCTATAACTGGGTGACCAGAACGGGAACACAGTGTTCCAGAAAAGGCCTCCCCAATGTCCTGTACAACCACAACATGACTCCCCAATTGCTATATTCAAATGACTGAACAATGAAGACGTGTGTGCCAAATTCCTTTGCAACCAACATGTCTATGTGTGACACAAACGTCAAAGAATTATGTCTCTGAACCTTGAGGTCCCTCTGTTCTACAACACTACCCAGAGCCCTACCATTAACTGTATAAGCCCAATCTTTGTTTGTTGTACCAAAATGCAATACCTCACATTGATCCAGATTGAATCCATTGTCATTTTTCAGCCCATTGACCCATTTCATCAAGATCCCTTTGTAATAATCTAAGAAAACCTTCCTCTCTGTCTGCTATGTCATCAATTGTGGTGTCATCCACAAACGTACTAGTCTTACCTTCCACATTCACATCCAAATCATTTATATAAATGATAAACAAAAGAGGACCCAGGCCAATCACTATGGTACATCGCTGGTGACAAGCCTCCAGTCTGAAAAGTAACCCTCCACCATTACCCTTTGTCTGAAAAGTAACCCTCCACCATTACCCTTTGTCTGAAAAGTAACCCTCTACCATTACCCTTTGTCCGAAAAGTAACCCTCCACCATTACCCTTTGTCTGAAAAGTAACCCTCCACCATTACCCTTTGTCTGAAAAGTAACCCTCCACCATTACCCTTTGTCTGAAAAGTAACCCTCCACCATTACCCTTTGTCCGAAAAGTAACCCTCCACCATTACCCTTTGTCCGAAAAGTAACCCTCCACCATTACCCTTTGTCTCTTCCCTGTATCCAACTGGCAAGCTCACCCTGAATCCCATGAGACTTTACTAATTAGTCTACCATGTAGAATCTTGTCAAAGACTTTACTAAAGTCCAAGTAAACGTCTACTCCTTTGCCTTCAATCTTTTTGCTAAGTTCCTCAATTAATGCAAAAGTTTGAGAGACATAGCCTCTTTATTTCATTAGTTATGTGGACGCTAACTTTACTCGCCCACTCTCACAATCTCCCGATTTAAACCAACTGGCTAATTGAAAGTGACACAAAATGTCCACCAATCACCTGTTTTCTTGTGACCTCTCACTTCAGCTCTGACAGGCAGAAACCGGTTTAAGGGACTCTCTGCTGCCTGCTTAGATCTCCCACCAACACTACCCTTTACATACAGGTCCAAACCTCTTTATGAAGCTGTTCTTGTGTACTCTTCTGTTATTGCTGAAGCTGCTGATCCCTCGCTCTTCCTGTTCAGAAGCACAGGGGGTTCCTCTCTCTTGCTATTTTAGATGCTGGTGACTGCTTCCTGGTCCTCCTCTCTCCCACTTCTATATTAGAACATATAGAGGATTGGCTAATAGAAGACAGGTCGGATAAAGGGAACATTGTCAGGATGGCCAACTGTAACTTGTGAAGTGCCTCAGGGATCAGTGCCAGGGCCACAATTATTTTATCAGTGATTTGGATGAGGAAAGTGAATAGACTATAGCGAAGTTATAGGATGAGACTAAATCACATGGCAAGGCATCCAATGCAGACTCACAGAGGCAGTGGCTGAGGTGAGTCTGGGCCCAGAGCAGACTCTTGGTAGCGACAGAGTCAAGTTTGGGCCATTGCATGACCCGGTGGTGGCTGCATTGGCAAGGTCCAACAAGGAGTTACGGTGGCACAGCATCGGTGGGGGCAAGATGGCACCAGAGAGTGGTAAGTCTTGTTGCAGTGTCGTGGCGAGGGGATTTCTGCTGGCTGCTCCAGGCCCATGGTTGAGCACTTCACAAGAAGGCCTGTAAAACTAAACTCTATTTCTTTATTTTCCTGCCTTCACACTCTATGTTTTGATTTATTTTTCTGTGTTTTAAGATGCACTGGACAGAGATGAAACTATCTAACACTTTTCACTATTTGTAACAAAATACATGTGACATTAAATAAATAAATCAAACCAAGTAATGAAGAGTCAGTAGAGACAGATGGACAGGTTAAGTAAGTGGGCAAAACTTGTCAAATGGAATATAATGTCGAGAAATCTAGCTGGGTCAAATCCTGGAATTCCCTCCCAAAGGGTATTGCGGGTCTGCCTACAGCACTTGGACAGCTGCGATTCAAGCAGGCAGCTCACCCCCACCTTCTCAAGGGGCAACTAGGGTCAGGCAATAAATGCTGGGCCCAGCCAGTGACTCCCACATCCCATGAGTGAATAAAAAATGGCTCTGCACTTGGAGAAGCTGAACATTATTGAAATGGGGATGACTGCAGAAAGCCACAGAACAGAGGAATTTGAGGAGTCCCACACATTAATCACAAAAACTAGCAAATTATATCAATCTTACTTCAAAGGAAATGAAGTATAAAAATAGGGAATTCTGTTAAAACTATATAAGGAATTAGTCAGATCTCAACTGTGGAAAGATATACTGGCATTGGAGGTAGCCGAGAGGGAGTTCGTTCGACTGGAGCCCATATGGAGCGATTTTCTTTTGAGCAGCAGTTGAGTAGTTTGGAGTCTTTGGAATTTAAAAGGATGATTTTACTAAAACAAGATTCTTAGGGGGGGTTGACAGGAAAAATGAGTAAAGGTTGTCTCCCTTTGTGGGAGATTCTAGGACAAGAGAGTATAATCTCAAAATAAACAGTCACCCATTTAAGACAGAGATGAGGAGGGTTGTAAATCGGTGAAATTCTTTACCACAGAGGGCTGTTAAGGCTGGGTCATTCAAGGCTGAGAGTGAGAGAGCGAGAGCGAGAGAGATTTAATCAGGAAGGGATTCAAGGGTTAGGGAGAAAAGGTAGGAAAGTGGAGTTGAGGATTATCAGATGAGCCATGATCTCACTGAATTGCAGAGCAAACTTGCTGGGTTGAATGGACTACATCTGCTCTTACATCTTATGCATCTGGACTAATTTAGCTGGGGTAGGATTGGAGAGGAGGGAGACAGTTAGCAGTAGAGAGACAGATATCAGTAGAGTAACAAATAAATAGGAATGCAATGAGCCCTAAACTTGACCCATGTATGTGAATGCATAATTTCCACCCTCACCCCTTTCAACATTCTGGGACTGATCCATTCTACCTTAATGCTTTTCAGCACACCCAATACTGCCTCCTTTTTCATATTGGCATGTCCTGGAATATCAACAGTCCCCTCTTGTCCAAGACTCACCATCCAATGTGCCCTTCTCCTTGTGAATCCTGATGTGAGGTACTGATTAATGACCTCACTTTCGTCCTCTGGGTCCACACATAAATTCCATCCCCTGTCAATGAGTGGACCGACTCTCTCCCCAGCTACACACTTGCTCCTTATATAAAACACCCTGTTTGCCAAAAGACATTTCCTGGCCCTTTTAGCCCTCCGTATTCCTTGCCCTTTCCTGTTATCTTTGTACTCTGTGAGGACTCGGTCTGTCTTAGTTTCCTAAGCCATATCTACTCATCCTTTTTCTTTTTGACGAAGCTCACAATTTCTTGTCATCCAAGGTTTCTGAATCTTGCCGGCCTTATTCTTCATTTTCACACGAACATACTGGTCCTGAACTCTAATCAACTAGCCTTTAAAAAATTCCCACTTGCCAGATGTGCATTCACCATCAAACAGTCCTAGGGGTCGCTGTAGTCTGGCTGTCAGTTCTGAAACGCTCCTGATGTATGGTAGTGTGGCTAGTCCTTTTGGTTGTGGCATGTACTCGGTCCGTGGTCTATCTCTTCAGCACCTGTTGATAAAGTTGCGCGGGTATCCGTTTTTGGCGAATACCTTGTATAGGTGCTCCTCTTCCTCGTTTCGCAGTTCTGGTGTACTGCAGTGTGTTGTAGCTCTTTTGAATAGTGTCCTGATGCAGCTTCGTTTGTGTGTTGGGGTGGTTACTTTCATAGTTTAGGACTTGGTCTGTGTGTGTTGTTTTCCTGTGTACCCTTGTGGTGAATTCTCCGTTCGGTGTTCTCTGTACTATCACGTCTAGGAATGGGAGTTGGCTATCCTTTTCTACTTCTCTCATGAATCGGATGCCTGTGAGTGTGGCGTTGATGATCCAGTGTGTTTTTTCTATTTCCGTGTTTTTGATGATTACGAAAGTGTCATAAAATACCATGCAAGGACTGCACAAAACACTATATAGGACAAACAGGAAGACAGCTAACAATCCGCATACATGAACACCAACTAGCCACGAAACGACACGACCAGCTATCCCTAGTAGCCACACACTCAGACAACAAGCAACATGAATTCGACTGGGAAAACACTACTATCATAGGGCAAGCCAGATAGAGAACAGCCAGGGAGTTCCTAAAGGCATGGCATTCATCCACAAATTCCATCAACAGACACATCGACCTGTACCCAATATAGCAACCACTACAGCGGACAGCTGGAACTGACACCCGGAAGCGGCAAGGACAGACCACTATAAATACCAGAAGAAACATCAAAGAAGCGCTTCCGCAGGAGGCTCCAGAGCACTGATGATGTCTCCTAGCCAGGGGACGAAACGTTTGCAACAAAAACTTCCAGCTCGGCGAACAGAACCACTACAAATCCCAAAGTGAATGTACCCTTCCTATTCCTGAGCTGTACCCATACAGCCTTGCTAGACAAGCCCTTCAAAGTGTCCTGTGGTATTCACCCTGATCAGTAACGCAACTCTTCCCACCTCTTTTACATCCATGTCTATTGTATCTGAAACATCCAAATCGTGGAATGTTATGATGCCAGTCTTGTCTCTCTCTCACTTATGTGTCTGTCAGAGCTACAACACCATAGTTATGCATGATTTCAAGCAATCTTCTCTAAAATCACTTTCAAGGCTCTTTACAACATCCTCACCACTCCCATCATTACACTAGATTCCCTCATTCTGATCATTGATATATAGAGTAATAGAGTCATAGAGATGTACAGCATAGAAACAGACCCTTCGGTCCAACACATCCATGCCGACCCAGATATCCCAATCCAAACTAGTCCCAACTGCCAGCACATGGCCCATTAACCCTCCAAACCCTTCCTATTCATATACCCGTCCAGGTGTGCTGTAATTGTACCAGCCTCCACCACATCCTCTGGCAGCTCACCCGGTAAACACACCACCCTCTGTGTGAAAAAGTTGCCCCTTAAATCTCTTTTATATCTTTCCCCTCTCACCGTAAGCCTATGCCCTCTAGTTTTGGACTCCGCCATCCCGGGGAAAAGATCGTATCTATTTATCCTATCCATGCCCCTCATAATTTTATAAACCTCTATATGGTCACCCCTCAGCCTCCGACGCTCCAGGGAAAACAGCTCCAGCCTGTTCAACTCACCCTCTAGCTCAAATCTTCCAACCCTGGCAACATCCTTGTAAATCTTTTCTGAACCTTTTCAAGTTTCACAACATCTTTCCGATAGGAAGGAGACCAGAATTATCCCAACAGTGGCCTAACCAATGTCCTGTACAGCCGCAACATGACCTCCCAACTCTTGTACTCAATACTCTGACCAATAAAGGAAAGCATACCAAACACCTTCTTCACTATCCCGGTCTACTTGCGACTCCACTTTCAAGGAGCTATGAACCTGCACTCCAAGGTCTCTTTGTTCAGCAACACTCCCTAGGACCTTACCATTAAGTGTATAAGTCCTGCTAAGATTTGCTTTCCCAAAACGTGAGGTGCTGCATTTATCTGAATTAAACTCCATCTGCCACTTCTCAGCCCATTGGCCCATCTGGTCCAGATCCTGTTGTAATCTGAGGTAACCTTCTTTGCTCTCCACTACACCTCCAATTTTGGTGTCATCTGCAAACTTACTAACTGTATCTCTTATGCTCACATCTTAATCATTTGTATAAATAATGAAAAGTAGTGGACCCAGCACCGATCCTTGTGGCACTCCACTGGTCACAGGCCTCCAGCCTGAAAAAACAACCCTCCATCACCACCCTCTGTCTTCTACCTTTGAGCCAGTTCTGTATCCAAATGACTAGTTCTCCCTGTATTCCGTGAGATCTAACCTTGCTAACCAGTCTCCCATGGGGAACCTTGTCAAGCACCTGACTGAAGTCCACATAGATCACATCTACCGCTCTGCCCTCATTAATTCTCTTTGTTACTTCTTCAAAAAACTCAATCAAGTTTGTGAGACATGATCTCCCACGCATAAAGCCATGTTGACTATCCCTAATCAGTCCTTGCCTTTCCAAATACATGTACATCCTGTCCCTCAGGATTCCCTCCAACAACTTGCCCACCACCAACCTCAGGCTCGCTCGTCTATAGTTCCCTGGCTTGTCCTTACTACTTTTCTTAAACAGTGGCATCATGTTAGCCAACCTCCAGTCTTCCTGCACCTCACCTGTGACTATCGATGATACAAATATCTCAGTAAGAGGCCCAGCAATCACTTCTCCAGCTTCCCACAGAGTTCTCGGGTACACCTGATCAGTCCTGGGGATTTATCCAATTTTATGCGTTTCAAGACATCCAGCACTTCCTCCTCTGTAATACGCAAGATTTTGCAAGATGTCACCATCTATCTTCCTACATTACGGTTGGGATATCTGGTCGGCATGGACGAGTTGGACCGAAGGACAACGGCTGCCTTGCTGATCTTTGAGGAGCCCTATTCTCTCCTTAGTTACCCTTTTGTCCTTAATGTATTTGTAAAAACCCTTTGGATTCTCCTTAACCCTCTTTGCCAAAGCTATCTCATGTCCCCTCTTTTCCCTCCTGATTTCTCTCAAGTATACTCCTACTGCCTTTATAAGGATTCTAAGGATTCACTTGATCTATCCTGTCTATACCTGAAATATGCTTCTATCTTTTTCTTAACCAAACCCTCAATTGCTTTAGTCATCCAGCATTCCCTATACCCACTAGCCTTCCCTTTCACCCTGACAGGAATATACTTTCTCTGGACTCTCATTATCTCATTTCTGAAGGCTTCCCATTTTCCAGCCGTCCCTTTACCTGCGAACATCTGCCCCAATCAGCTTTTGAAAGTTCTTGCCTAATACCATAAAAATTGGCCTCTCTCCAATTTAGAACTTCAACTTTTAGATCTGGTCTATCCTTTTCCATCACTATTTTAAAACGAATAGAATTATGGTTGTAAGTGGTGTCTGAGAGAAATACCGACCCCTACTGCTTCCTCTGTGATACCAACCCTCTATTCTGACTCTCCACCTGCTTCCGCTGTGATACCAACCCTCTATTCTGACTCTCCACCTGCTAACCAATACTCAATCCATGACAAAAATATTACTCCCCATTGTCACTGAGAATGAACAATTACTTTACTTACCCTTTACCTTTTTAAACACCTGCAGAAACTCTTCCTATTCATTTTTACATTTCTAGCTTACTACTTCTCCTGATGAAGTTGATTAATCTTTTTCTTCTTCTTTACATCCAGGCCAATCATCTGACCTGCCACTCAGCTTTGCAAAATGATCTACTTTTTTAAATCTGATGCTTTAACTTCAATACTTATCTATAATTGGATTTTCACTTTATAGCAGGAATATTCCCTTAAATGTTGTGGTTCTGTTTGCCGAGCTGGGAATTTGTGTTGCAGACGTTTCGTCCCCTGTCTAGGTGACATCCTCAGTGCTTGGGAGCCTCCTGTGAAGCGTTTCTGTGATCTTTCCTCCAGCATTTGTAGTGGTTTGTCTTTGTCGCTTCCGGTTGTCAGTTCCAGCTGTCCGCTGCAGTGGTCGGTATATTGGGTCCAGGTCGATGTGCTTATTGATTGAATCTATGGATGAGTGCCATGCCTCTAGGAATTCCCTGGCTGTTCTCTGTTTGGCTTGTCCTATAATAGTAGTGTTGTCCCAGTCAAATTCATGTTGTTTGTCATCTGCGTGTGTGGCTACTAAGGATAGCTGGTTGCGTCGTTTCGTGGCTAGTTGGTGTTCATGGATGCGGGTCGTTAGCTGTCTTCCTGTCTGTCCTTTGTAGTGTTTTGTGAAGTCCTTGCATGGGATCTTGTACACGACGTTGTTTTGGCTCATGCTGGGTATCGGGTCCTTTGTTCTGGTGAGTTGTTGTCTGAGAGAAGCTGTTGGTTTGTGTGCTGTTATGGGTCCTAGTGGTCGCAGTAATCTGGCTGTCAGTTCGGAAATGGTTTTGATGTATGACGTCTGCAACACAAATTCCCAGCTCGGCGAAAAGAACCACAACAACGAGCACCCGAGCTACAAATCTTCTCACAAACTTTGAATATTTCCTTAAATGTCTGCCACTGTGCCTCTATGGACAGCCAATCCCTCTACACTTCCATCTGCCATGACCAGGGCCTCCAAGCCCTCCGTATTTTCCTCTCCAGACGTCCCCAACAGTACCCTTCCGCCAACACTCTCATTTGTTTGGCCGAACTGGTCCTCACCCTTAACAATTTCTCCTTTGAATCCTCCCACTTCCTCCAGACCAAAGGGGTAGCCATGGGCACACGTATGGGCCCCAGCTATGCCTGTCTCTTTGTTGGCTACGTAGAACAGTTGATCTTCCGTAATTACACCGGCACCACTCCCCACCTCTTCCTCCGCTACATTGATGACTGCATTGGCGCCACCTCATGATCTCGCGAGGAGGTTGAACAGTTCATCAACTTCACCATTCCACCCCAACCTTAAATTCACCTGGACCATCTCTGACACCTCCCTCCCCATCTCTGTTAATGTCGACCAACTTGACACTGACATTTTTTACAAACCTGACTCCCACAGCTACCTGGATTACATCTCTTCCCACTCTACCTCTTGCAAAAATGCCATCCCGTATTCCCAATTCCTCCGCCTCCGCCGTATCTGCTCCCAGGAGGACCAGTTCCACCATAGAACACACCAGATGGCCTCCTCCTTTTGAGGTCGTAATTTCCCTACTCACGTGGTTGAAGATGCCCTCCACATCCTGCACGTCCGCCTTCAAACCCACCCCTCCAACCATAACAAAGACAGAATGCCCCTGGTGCTCACCTTCCAACCTACCAACCTTCGCATTAACCATATCATCCGCTGACATTTCCGCCATCTCCAAACGGACCCCTCCACCAGGGATATATTTCCCACCCCACCCCTTTCCGCAAAGACCGTTCCCTCCGTGACTACCTGGTCAGGTCCACGCCCCCCTACAACCCACCCTCCCATCCTGGCACCTTCCCCTGCCACCGCAGGAACTGTAAAACCTGTGCCTACACCTCCTCCCTCACCTCTATCCAAGGCCCTAAAGGAGCCTTCCACATCCATCAAAGTTTTACCTGCACATCCACTAATATCATTTATTGTATCCGTTGCTCCTGATGCGGTCTCCTCTACATTGGGGAGACTGGACGCCTCCTAGCAGAGCGCTTCAGGGAACATCTCCGAGACACCCGCACCAATCAACCACACCGCCCCATGGCCCAACATTTCAACTCCCCCTCCCACTCTGCCGAGGACATGGAGGTCCTGGGCCTCCTTCACCGCCGCTCCCTCACCAACCGATGCCTGGAGGAAGAACGCCTCATTTTCCACCTCGAAACACTTCAACCCCAGGGCATCAATGTGGACTTCAACAGCTTCCTCATTTCCCCTTCCCCCAGTTCCAAACTTCCAGCTCAGCACTGTCCCCATAACCTGTCCTACCTGCCAATCTCTCTTCCCACCTATCCACTCCACCCTCCCCTCTGACCTATCATATCCATCCCCACCCCCATTCACCAATTGTACTCTTTGCTACCTTCTCCCCAGCCCCACACCCCTATTTATCTCTCCACCCTGGAAGCTTCCTGCCTATATCCATGATGAAGGGATTTTGCCTGAATCGTCGATTTTCCTGCTCCTAGGTGCTGCCTGAACTGCTGTGCTTTTCCAGCACCACTCTGATCTAAACTCTATTGCTCTATCCTTAGCCTATTATCACAGTTCACGCCAGCTCGCTCAGTCTTCATACCTTGACAGGTCCTTTCTTAAGATTTATAATACTAACCCTTGGCCCATTTCTCCCCTTCATACGTTGATGAAACATTCCATCATTCTGTGGTTTCTGCTACATAGTCTGGGGTTAATCATTAATCCCCTCACTGGGGTAACATGCTGGAAATCAAGCCCCACTATTCCCAGAATTCTAATAAAAGTTAATGATTTTAAAAAGACTGTAAAATTTCCCAATTTACTACTTATTGTAAGTAATTAAACCTTGGCTGCAAACAAACAATTATCAACCGTCGGTTTATAGCCTTACTAATTAAAACTGAAAATCCTGATAAACTCCCCATAAATGCACGCACAGAGGCATAGACAGGAAAACAAATGCCTGCTGTGGGTAGAGGGTTAGTCTGGGAAGGCAGTTCAGTGGCCCCTGTTCACAGAGTTTGCTGAGATTCTTGTGCTGGTCAGAACACTGCTTCTAGGTCTTCCTTTTCTGGAGGTTTTTAGTGGTTAGTAGTGGCTTGACCTCCTATAAAAAGATCTTTGACTTATCAATTAAACGTCACAGCTTACAGCAACTGCTGAAGAAAAGATAAACTGGCTTTCTTCAGACTTGAAGTAGTTTCTAATACAGAGAACAGAGCCCCTGAGCTGGTGGTGGATTTAATGATGTTTCTCTATCTTGTTCACAGCCTGAAGGTACCCAAGATTGAATAACATCAGGCAGAAAGCCTTTGTCATGGATAAATGGTGACTCGCCCACAGGCCAGCTAGTTATTACCAACCAGACCTCCATCTGATTCCTGATGAAAGGCTTATGCCCGAAACGTCGACTCTCCTGCTCCTTGGATGCTGCCTGACCTGCTGCGCTTTAACCAGCAACACATTTTCAGCTGCATCTGCTTCAGTTCCATCTGCTACCACATTTAACCTCTACTCAAACAAACAGCTGTGTAAACAGTGCTTACAATGAGCACTTACTTTCAAAACATGCAGCAATCCCTGGTTTTAAACAATTCTATTCTCATTTTAGCCCACAATTAAAAACACAAAAAATTTAAAAAACACGATCTTACCCTCACTGCACACTAATAAGTGTGAGAGAACCTGCTACCTGGTTGTTTCCAGAATGTACTGTTCTAAGAAACTCACAAAAGCATTGAGCAAACTCCTGATTGACCTTACCACTGCCAATCTGATATCTCCAATTTCTCCATAAATTAAAACTAACCACAATTATTGCCATCCCTTTCTCTCAAGCGCCCAATATTGATCCATGTAAACCTTGTCCCACATTGTGGTTTGTGGTAGACCACTCCAACCGATGTCGTCTTTCTCCAAATAATCCTTGCACCAAAACAACTGCTTCCCCTCCAACTCCAGACTCCTGCGCAACCCAACTTTCCTCTTGTATCCTCTTTTTACCTTCCCAATCAATATTATGCTGATTTTGAAAACACTGTACTCCTTAAACTTATTACTATTCTTTGCAACATCATACACAAATTCTTTTTAAATTTATTACCGTCCTCAACATCCCAGGGTAAAAAGTATTATAACAGTGTCTATAACAACCAATGTGGACAATGGGGATATGAGACAAAATCCTCCCACATGTTTAAATCCGTCAGTGTTAACTCAGCAGGGCTCCCTTACCAAGCTTTAGAGCCAGTTCCAGTGCACATGTTGAGGCCAGAGTTCTTGTGCTTCTCCCAGGGTCCATCGTCTATAGAGATCTCATAGTATGAGGCCCTATGGAGCGAGAATTTAAGACTTTGTTTGTGGGAGTGATACGGGAGCCTGTACAAAACAGAACATATCCTGGGTCAGGTGTGAGCTGCAGTCTAACACACCAGACCACATTCGCAATGACTGGATAGGAGATTAGAGTGAGGAGATGAGATAGCTCACAAACGAGGTCAGATGGTGGTAGGACACTGCATCATCGGACAGCACTTTGAAAACCTCACAATAAGGTGGCTGTGGGATTTCCCCCTGAGGACAGAGCGCCACACTCTGACAGAGAGTGAGGGGCCCCTGCACCTGACTCCTTGTTCCCTCCCCTGGGACAAAATGCCAGGGATTGCCTCTTGTGTGACATTTGCTGTTTTTCCAGCTTTTTCCTGTTATACCCAGCATGACATCCTGGCATTTTCTTCAGACATGCTGGCAAAGAGTCACACGTTACCCTTGGGGACACACTGCTGCAGAAGGGAATGAATATCAAAGCATAAGCGGCTGCTTTGTCCTGGATGGTGTTGAGCTTCGAGTGTTGCTGGAGCTGCCCCCATCCAGGGCAACTGGGGAGTATTCCATCCCACTCCTGACTTGTGCCTTGTAGACGATGGTCAGGAGGGGAGTTACTCGCTGCAGGATTCCTACCCTGATGTTCTCATGGCGAGGGCTCCGTGTTATCACACTTGCTCAAATACAGCTTTGATGTCAAGGCCTGTCACTCTCCCCTCGTCTCTGGGTTTCAGCTCTTCTGTCCATGTTTGAACCAAGGCTGTAATGAGGTCAGGAGCTGAGTGGGCCTGACAGAAGTCAAACAGAGCATCCTACCATTCATGGTGCAGGTATGTGGCACTATCCTCACCACCCTTTAAGTATTAGTGTGTGTGTGTGTGTGTGTGGAGATTGTCACTATCTGATCTGCACTCAGTCTGCATCAGGCTGTGAGAGGGTTTGTTTTATTTTGGGGAGGGGAGGGTGGTTATCAGGCAGACTTAGGGGGCAGCCTGGTCAGAATGCTTCCTCAGAAGCACCTCCCAAACCCATAACCACTTCCACCTCAAATAAATGGGAATACCACCAACTTCAAGTTCCCCTCCAAGTCACTCACCATCCTGACTTGGAAATAGATCACTGTTCCTTCGTCGTCATTGGATCAAATTCCTGGCATTCCCACCCACCCCTGCCGCCCGCCCCCCCCCAACCAAAGGGCACTGCGTGTCCAGCGCATGGACTGTTCAAGAAGGCAGCTCGCCCTCACCTTCTCAAGGGCAGCTAGGGATGAACAATAAATGCTGACCCAGCCAGTGACTCAACTCCCTGGGGTGGGATGGAGATGTTTAACTCAGCATTGAACCTGAGCTGGGGGGGGGGGGGGGGGGGGCGGGGGAGAGGAGAGGAGGGGAGGGGAGGAGAGGAGAGGAGAGGGGGAGGAGAGGAGAGGAGAGGGGGAGGGGAGGAGAGGAGAGGGGGAGCAGGGGAAGGGGAGGAGAGGGGGAGCGGGGGAAGGGGAGGAGAGGGGGAGGGGGGGAAGGGGAGGAGAGGGGGAGGGGGGGAGGGGGGAAGGGGAGGGGAGGAGAGGGGGAGGGGAGGAGAGGGGGAGGGGAGGAGAGGGGGAGGGGGGGGAGAGGGGGGGTCTAGGCTCAAAATGGTTCTTATGCAGACAGTTTTACCACAGTACTTACCGAGAGGACAGCGACTCCCCCACAAATACCTCATTTAACGCTCGGACAGACAGCAGCTGAGGATCAGAGCTCACTACGTCACACGGGGCTGGAAGGAGAAATACAGGCACTCAGACCAGGGAGGGGCTGGTGTTAGAGACAGCCTGGTCAACAGCAACAGCAACGCCAACACGATCCCCCCTCCCCCCGCACTACGCCCCTCCCCCTCACACCGACCGCACCACGCCCCCTCCCCCCCGCCCCTCCCGCTCACACCGACCGCACCACGCCCCTCCCACTCACACCGACCGCACCACGCCCCTCCCCCTCACACCGACCGCACCACGCCCCCTCCCCCCGCACCACGCCCCTCCCGCTCACACCGACCGCACCACGCCCCTCCCGCTCACACCGACCGCACCACGCCCCTCCCCCACCCACACCGACCGCACCACGCCCCTCCCCATCCACACCGACCGCGCCACGCCCCTCCCCTTCCACACCGACCGCACCACGCCCCCCTCCCCCCGCCCCTCCCGCTCACACCGACCGCACCACGCCCCCCCTCCCGCTCACACCGACCGCACCACGCCCCTCCCCCTCACACCGACCGCACCACGCCCCTCCCCCTCACACCGACCGCACCACGCCCCCTCCCCCCGCCCCTCCCGCTCACACCGACCGCACCACGCCCCTCCCACTCACACCGACCGCACCACGCCCCTCCCCCTCACACCGACCGCACCACGCCCCCTCCCCCCGCCCCTCCCGCTCACACCGACCGCACCACGCCCCTCCCACTCACACCGACCGCACCACGCCCCTCCCCCTCACACCGACCGCACCACGCCCCTCCCCCCGCCCCTCCCGCTCACACCGACCGCACCACGCCCCTCCCCCACCCACACCGACCGCACCACGCCCCTCCCCATCCACACCGACCGCGCCACGCCCCTCCTCATCCACACCGACCGCACCACGCCCCTCCTCATCCACACCGACCGCACCACGCCCCTCCCCATCCACACCGACCGCGCCACGCCCCTCCCCATCCACACCGACCGCGCCACGCCCCTCCCCATCCACACCGACCGCGCCACGCCCCTCCCCATCCACACCGACCGCACCACGCCCCTCCCCATCCACACCGACCGCACCACGCCCCTCCTCATCCACACCGACCGCACCACGCCCCTCCCCATCCACACCGACCGCGCCACGCCCCTCCCCATCCACACCGACCGCGCCACGCCCCTCCCCATCCACACCGACCGCGCCACGCCCCTCCCCATCCACACCGACCGCGCCACGACCCTCCCCATCCACACCGACCGCACCACGCCCCTCCCCCTCACACCGACCGCGCCACGCCCCTCCCCCTCACACCGACCGCACCACGCCCCTCCCCCTCACACCGACCGCGCCACGCCCCTCCCCATCCACACCGACCGCGCCACGCCCCTCCCCCTCACACCGACCGCGCCACGCCCCTCCCCCACCCACACCGACCGTGCCACCCCGTCCCCCTCACACCGACCGCACCATGCCCCTCCCCCTCACACTGACCGCACCATGCCCCTCCCCCGCACACTGACCGCACACGCCCCATCCTCCTCCACCCACACCGACCGCACCATGCCCCTCCCCCTCACACCGACCGCACCACCCCCTCCCCCTCACACCGACCGCACCACCCCCTTCCCCTCACACCGACCGCACCACCCCCTTCCCCTCACACCGACCGCACCACGCCCCCTCCCCCTCACACCGACCGCACCACGCCCCTCCCACTCACACCGACCGCACCACGCCCCTCCCCCACCCACACCGACCGCACCACGACCCTCCCCATCCACACCGACCGCACCACGACCCTCCCCATCCACACCGACCGCGCCACGACCCTCCCCATCCACACCGACCGCGCCACGACCCTCCCCATCCACACCGACCGCGCCACGCCCCTCCCCCTCACACCGACCGCGCCACGCCCCTCCCCCACCCACACCGACCGTGCCACCCCGTCCCCCTCACACCGACCGCACCATGCCCCTCCCCCTCACACTGACCGCACCATGCCCCTCCCCCTCACACTGACCGCACACGCCCCATCCTCCTCCACCCACACCGACCGCACCATGCCCCTCCCCCTCACACCGACCGCACCACCCCCTCCCCCTCACACCGACCGCACCACCCCCTTCCCCTCACACCGACCGCACCACGCCCCCTCCCCCTCACACCGACCGCACCACGCCCCCTCCCCCTCACACCGACCGCACCACGCCCCCTCCCCCTCACACCGACCGCACCACGCCCCCTCCACCCCATGCCCCAACTCCTTTCCGCCACACGTCCCATCCCCCTCCCCCACACGCGCCCAAACCCCATTCACCCCCGTGCCTCATCCCCGTTCCCTCCTCCCCCCACGCCCCATCCTCCTCCCCCCACGCCCCATCCTCCTCCCCCCACGCCCCATCCTCCTCCTCCCCCACCACACGCCCCGTCCTCATTCCCCCCACTCGCCCCGTCCTCCCCCACCACACGCCCCGCCCTCCTCCCCCCCAACACGCCCCGACGTCCTCCTCCCCCCACGCCCCGTCCTCCTCCTCCCCCCCACACGCCCCATCCTCATTCCCCCCAACCCCCATCCCCCTACCATCCCCACACATCCCATCCCCTTTCCCCCCCATGTACCACATCCCCCTACCCCCCGAAATGCCCCAACCCCTACCATCCCCACGTGCGCCATCCCCCTACCCCCCAAATGCCCCATCCCCCACCACCCCCATGTGCCCCATCCCCCTACCCCCCAAATGCCCCATCCCTACCACCCCCATGTGCCCCATCCCCCTTCACCCCCTCTGCACTCCATCCCCCATCCCTCCAACCCATTGACCGCACTGTATCACCCCCTCCCCCCAATGTGCCCATTCTAACCAGGCTGTGCCACATTGCGGTGTGCGGTCAGGTGCTGCTCCAGGCTCAGCTGCTGCTCATGGAGATCCACGGGCGTTGGGTTTATTCCTGCTCCTTCCAGGCAGATCCTGATCCGCTGCCTCCACTGCCAGCTGTCAGCAAGATGGAGATCTATGTCATCGTTACTGGAATTGAAGCTAACCTGCTTTCCAGGAACACGAGGGTAACATCGACACTAAGGCAATAATGAGGAGATTAGGGCTGCTGCTGCAATCGGTGGCAGAGGAAGATTTGAAGAAGACTGTTAATGTCAGTGTTTTACAGCATGGTAGGAGGCTATTCAGTCCATCCAGGCAGCTTGCCAAACATTATCTATTCTCATCTTATTTCCCAGCACTTTTTATGCTATAGCATTTCAAAGCTCACCTACAAACTTCTTAATATGTTGAGGGCTTCCATTTCTGATACACTTTCAGGTAGTGACTTCCAGATTCCAAATTCTTCCTCAAACCCCTTTGAAGCCTCTGCCTCTCACATTAAATCCACGCCCTTCATTACAGAGGGGCGACCTGACAGACGTTTATAAGATTGCGAATGGCATGGATAAAGTGGGAAGTACTAGGCTTTTACCCAGGATGGAGGGGTCACAGGTTCAAGGTACAGAGTGATTGGGGGGTAGTTTACAAGAGATGTGAGAGACATGTATGTTACACAAAGGGCAGGGAGTGCCTGGAACACGCTGCCTGAGGGAGTGGAGGAAGCAGACACAATAGCAGCATTCCAGAAACACCTGGATAAATATGTGAACAGGAAGGGAATACCGGGATACGGATCTTGTAAGGGAAGACAGGCTTAGTATGGAAGGGCAAGAGGTGTCGGCACAGACTTGGAGGGCCGAAGGGCCTATTCCTGTACTGGATTGTTCTTTGCACTGTCCTCAGCTTCATACCCGTACACGTCCACCTTTTGGGCTCACCGTGATGTTCAACTGTTTTCCCACTGCCTCCATTCCGATCCGCTCCCCCAACCCACCCCCACCTCCCCCCGTCCCCCGATCTCACAACCCACCCCCACCTCCCCCCTGACCCCCCCACCCCCCGATCCCACAACACACCCCCACACCCCACCCCCCGATCCCACAACCCACCCCCCACACACCCTCCCCACCCCCCGATCCAACAACCCACCCCCCACACACACCCTCCCCACCCCCCGATCCAACAACCCACCCCCCACACACACCCTCCCCACCCCCCCGATCCCACACACACCCTCCCCACCCCCCGATCCCACACACACCCTCCCCACCCACCGATCCAACAACCCACCCCCCACACACACCCTCCCCACCCCCCGATCCAACAACCCACCCCCCACACACACCCTCCCCACCCCCCCGATCCCACACACACCCTCCCCACCCCCCGATCCCACACACACCCTCCCCACCCACCGATCCAACAACCCACCCCCCACACACACCCTCCCCACCCCCCGATCCAACAACCCACCCCCCACACACACCCTCCCCACCCCCCGATCCAACAACCCACCCCCCACACACACCCTCCCCACCCCCCCGATCCCACACACACCCTCCCCACCCCCCGATCCAACAACCCACCCCCCACACACCCTCCCCACCCCCCGATCCCACACACACCCTCCCCACCCACCGATCCAACAACCCACCCCCCACACACACCCTCCCCACCCCCCCGATCCCACAACCCACCCCCCACACACACCCTCCCCACCCCCCCGATCCCATAACCCACCCCCCACACACACCCTCCCCACCCCCCGATCCCACAACCCACCCCCCACACACACCCTCCCCACCCCCCGATCCCACAACCCACCCCCACACGCCCTCCCTGCCCCCCGATCCCACAACCCACCCCCCACACGCCCTCCCCGCCCCCAGATCCCACAACCCACCCCCACACGCCCTCCCTGCCCCCCGATCCCACAACCCACCCCCACACGCCCTCCCTGCCCCCCGATCCCACAACCCACCCCCACACGCCCTCCCTGCCCCCCGATCCCGCAATCCACCCCCACACGCCCTCCCTGCCCCCCGATCCCACAACCCACCCCCACACGCCCTCCCTGCCCCCCGATCCCGCAATCCACCCCCACACGCCCTCCCTGCCCCCCGATCCCACAACCCACCCCCACACGCCCTCCCTGCCCCCCGATCCCGCAATCCACCCCCACACGCCCTCCCCGCCCCCAGATCCCACAACCCACCCCCACACGCCCTCCCTGCCCCCCGATCCCGCAATCCACCCCCACACGCCCTCCCTGCCCCCCGATCCTGCAATCCACCCCCACACGCCCTCCCTGCCCCCCGATCCCGCAATCCACCCCCACACGCCCTCCCCACCCCCCTCCACCCCCCGATCCCCCAACCCACCCCCACACACTCCCTCACCCTTTTCATCCCACCAGCCTCTACATTCATAGGATCATTCTACATTATATCATACAACTCCAGCAGAATGCCACCAACAGATACACCTCCTTCCCCCCCCCCCCCGCATTTCACAGGGACCGTTCTCTCCGGGACACCCCATTCCATTTATTGACTAGGAACACCATCTTCCCTTCTCCCGGCATCTTCCCATGTAACTGCAGAAGGTGCAACACTTGCCCCTTCCCCTCCTCCCTGTAAACTAAACAGGCCTTTCCTGGTGAAGCAGCATTTCCCCTGTACCTCCGCCAATCTTGTGTAATGTATTAGCCGCTCCCGATGCAGCCTAGTCTACATTGGAGAGACCAAATGCAGACTGGGTTACGGAACACCTCCGGTCTGTACACAAACAGGACGCAGAGCTTCCCATAACCAGTCATTTTAACACAGCACCCTGTTCGCATGCCCACATCTGTCCTTGTCATGCTATAGTGTCTCAGTGAATTCACAGCACAAACTAGAGGAACAACATCTCCTCTTCAAACTAGGTACTTTACAACCTTCTGGGACTTTAATATTAGAGTTCAACACTTCAAATTGCGAACTAACACCCACTCCTTCCCTTTCTTTTAGCTTTACATGTTACATTCTCTGTCATCACGCACTCTCTCCCCTCCCCCTTCGCTGTGGGTCTGTCTGTTCTTTCAAGTCTGGCAATTTGATAGACCGTTGTTCTGTCATTCCGATCAGTTAATCTGCACTATCCATGCCCTCTCTGCCCCAGTACTCCATACTCCACCCCTCCCCCAACTATAGCAGAAATGCTGCCCCCCCACCCCCCATCCCACTTCACCTCACCTCACCGCTGATGAAGAGTCATCTAGACGTGAAGTATTAGCTTGCTGTCTTTCCATGGACGCTGCCTGACCCACTGTGACCTCCACCATTTGTTGTTTTCAGAACACCAATGGTACCTGGAGCCAATGGAGATTGTGGGCAACGGGTTGTGCACATAGACCCACCCTGAAGAAACCAACAAATACACACACAAACCAAGAGGAAATGGAGATGGAAAAATATCAGCACACTCACCTGAACTCTCCCTGACGGAGCTTCTGCACAGCCTCTGAAAAACGGTGCGTGTACCTGACTGGGAGGCACAAGTGCCCCTGAGACCTACAAACAGATCAAAAACAGCTGAGCACAGAGCACCCTGACAGCAGCATTGAGGAGTGGAAACAGTTAGACCCTCTGCACTGCATTACCACACCCAGCCATTCAACCTCTCCAGTCAATGTTACTGTTTACCCTTCACATCAGCAAACTGCTCCAATACATCCACTCTATTCCCAAATCCCTCCAGTCCCCTCTCCCACAGAGTCTTGACAGTTTCTGTTTGAATCGTGAAGATGGGGTGTGAATTCCACTGCGTCACACCTCGCTGTGAAGGTTCCTCCTGCTCTGTCCAATATCTCTTCAAGTTAATCTGTTGTTATCTGGGGGCCCTCGTTCCTCAACCACTGAAACAATCTACTTCTTGGTATCCTGTCCAATCAAGTTAAATATTATGTTTTCAGACCAGGATACCAACATTAGGTAATGACAATTTGACAAGGCAGTAGAAACATTTTTATAAATTAGACAGCGAGACACTCCTGGTACTTCCTCAAACAATAAAGCCACAAGATTTCACGTGTATCAATAAACAGCTACATTTTACTACACAAACTTAGCACAGACACCTACACTCTATATTCTACCACCTGAGAATTAAGCACATGCAAATATAGGTCACAGGCATTCTGCTGTCAAGCTCCCTGCATAACACATTGAATCCTAAATGCAGGAAAGACAAATCCCAGATTTTTCAGCAATTCCCCATCAATTAGTGACTATAGGCCACTTTATCATTTTTCAACATTGAAAGTGTTGCATCAGAATTCCCTAACAAACCTCTCCATTATAACTGCCTCAATGGCTGCTTCCATTCCAGTAGCTCACTCTCCCAGGGTGGACTGTATTCTCCTAGATTTAGGAAATGGAACTCTGGCATTTACTCAGTGGTACAATTTCACCTTTTCACACTCTTCACCAAACTGAGAGGGCCCCTGCACACTGTTCACAAGCCCCAACAAAAATCTCTATAAAACTTAATCACCTCAGTTTACACTCAACATCTTCTGAATACATTCTATATGCGTCCCACTAGCTACACAGTCCTTCAGAGGTCGAACACTGCTCATGTTCAGTGCAATCCCTAGCAGTGACAGATCAGCAAGAGCCTCTGATCCAAACTCACTGCTTCATTTTCTTATGAGCAAATGCACTTGTTGCTAAGATCATTTTACAGAATCCTAGAAGGGATTCTCTAACACTGATTATTTTCAAGGAGTTAGATACAGTGGTGAGGGCTAAAGACAAGGCTTTACAGACTCAAGGTCTGTTATCAGTGATGTTCCACAAGGATTGGTGCTGGGTCTACTTCTGTCTGACATTTATATAAATAACTTAGAGGAGAATATGGAAGGCATGGTTAATATGTTTGTGGATGACAACAAAACTGGTGGTATAGTGGACAGTGAGGAAGAGTACACTGGGAACTTGATCAACTTGGTCAATGGGCTGAGGAGAGGCAGATGGAATTTGATTTTTTTAAAAATGGGAGGTCTTTCATTTTGGTAAGCACTTATACAATTAACAGTAGGGCCCTGGGTAGTGTTGTTGAACAGAGGGATCTAGGGGTTCAGGTGCATAGCTCTGACGTTTGTGTCACACGTAGACGGGGTGATTAAGAAGGCGGTTAGCACATTTGCTTTCATTGCTCATACCTGAATTATAGAATTCCTACAGTGTGAAAACAGGTTATTCGGCCCAAAGAGTCCATACTGACCCTCCAAACAGCATCCCACCCATCCACCTTGCCTCTCCCTGCATTTCCCATGGCTAACACACCTAACTTACACATCCCTGAACATGGTGGGTAATTTACTATAGCCAATCCACCTAACCTGCACATCTATGGAGTTTGGCAGGAAATCGGAGCACCCAGATGAAACCCACACAGACACGGGGAGAATGTACAACTCCCGACAGTTGCCCAAGGGTGGAATGGAACCCTGGTCCCTGGCACTGAGAGGTGGTAGTGCTAACCTCTGAGCGAGTTTTGCGTAAATGGAGTTGGGATGTCATGTTGAGGTTACCAGGATGTTGGTGAGGCCTCTTCTAGAGTGCTGTACTCAGTTCTGGTCATCCTGTTATAGGAAAGATATTTCTAAACTAGCGAGAGCTCAGAAGAGATTTACCAGGAATGGAGGGTTTGAGTCATAAGAGGAGGCCGGGACATTTTTCACTGGAGTGTAGGAAATTAAGGGATAACCTTATAAAGGTTTATAAAATCATAAGAGGTATAGGTAAGGTGAATGGTAGGGGTCTTTTCCCTGCGTGCGGGATTTCAAGACTGAGGTATATTTTTAAGGTGAGAGGAGAAAGACTTAAAATGGACACGAGGAGCAATTTTATTCATGAAACACACTGACTTGTGTGTGGAATGAACTTCTAGAACAAGTGGTGGATGAGAGTACAGTTACAATATTTTAAAAACTTGAATAACTGCATGAAGAAGAAATGTCTGGAGGGATATGTGTCATGTGCAGGCAGGTGGGGCTAGTTTAGTTTGGGATTATAGACTGCACAGACTGGTTGGACTGAAGGGTCTGTTTCCCTGTGGTAGGAGTCTATGTTGAAATGATTTGGAGAGAAAATGGGAACAGGGTACTGACTTGGATGATCAGCTGTGATTATACTGAATGGTGGAGCAGGCTAAAAGGACTAACTGACCCAATTCTGCTCCATTTCCTGAGGACAGAGTGAGGATACGAGGCTGACTGGATTGCTTCAGAAACCAGCTATTGATTCAATGAGCCAGATGGCCTCCTCCTGCCTGGCACTGCCTCAATGTGATCAGATTCTTTTGTCAATTGCTGTACCTTGCTGTACCAAGGTTTATTGGTGGGTGTCACTAGCTGCCAGCATTGTGCTCTGGTTATTTACTTGGTTCCTGCTGTAAAAATGTAACCTTATTTACTGTGCTAAAATTATACAGAAATATCCTTTTGACCTTCTCAAGCAAAGGAAAACAAACCCAGCTTTCCCAATCTCACCCTCTAACCAAAGCCCCTCCTCCCTTGTGCCATTTCATTCTCTTTTACACCCTTACCAAAGCTTCAATATCGTCTGAACCAACTCCAGTGTTCCTCAAGTAAGGAGACAAAAACTGGACACTATTCCAGGTGTGTTCTCACCAACATCTCTTATTACCGTAACAACACGACTTTTATAATCCAGTCTTTTTACAATAAATGCCAGGATTCCATTTTCCTTTCTTATTCTATACCACACCTGCATACCCACTTTCTGCGATTCATACTCACAGACACCCAGATCCCTCTGCACTGACGCATGTTGAAACTGCTTCCCATTTAAATAATAATTTGCCCTTTATTTTTCCAGCCAAAATGGACAACCTCACACTTCCCGAGATTAAACTCCATCTGCCAGATTCTGGTCCATTCTCCCAGCCTGTCAATATCCATCTTTAAACTCTTTATCTCCTCATCACAGCCTGCTTCACCACCCAGTTTGGTATCAGGTATTTTAGTATGCCTATTTAGCATTTTGTCTAAGGCTTTAGAGTCCCTCTGGATGCCTGATGGATGACTGTATCGGCGCTGCCTCGTGCTCCCACGAGGAGGTTGAACAGTTCATCAACTTTACCAACACCTTCCATCCCGACCTCAAATTCACCTGGACTGTCTCAGACTCCTCCCTCCCCTTCCTAGACCTTTCCATTTCTATCTCGGGCGACCGACTCAACACAGACATCTACTATAAACCGACTGACTCCCACAGCTACCTGGACTACACCTCCTCCCACCCTGCCCCCTGTAAAAACTCCATCCCATATTCCCAATTCCTTCGTCTCCGCCGCACCTGCTCCCAGGAGGACCAATTCCAACACCGCACAGCCCAGATGGCCTCCTTCTTCAAGGACCGCAGATTCCCCCCAGACGTGATCGACGATGCCCTCCACCGCATCTCCTCCACTTCCCGCTCCTCCGCCCTTTAGCCCCGCCCCTCCAACCACCACCAAGACAGAACTCCACTGGTTCTCACCTACCACCCCACCAACCTCCGTATACAACGTATCATCCGCCGCCATTTCCGCCAACTCCAAACGGACCCCACCATCAGGGATATATTTCCCTCCCCTCCCCTATCAGCGTTCCGCAAAGACCACTCCCTTCATGACTCCCTCATCAGGTCCACACCCCCCACCAACCCAACCTCCACTCCCGGCACCTTCCCCTGCAACCGCAGGAAATGTAAAACTTGCGCCCACACCTCCTCCCTTACCTCTCTCCAAGGCCCCAAGGGATCCTTCCATATCCGCCACAAATTCACCTGCACCTCCACACACATCATCTATTGCATCCGCTGCACCCGATGTGGCCTCCTCTATATTGGGGAGACAGGCCGCTTACTTGCGGAACGCTTCAGAGAACACCTCTGGGACGCCCGGACCAACCAACCCAACCACCCCGTGGCTCAACACTTTAACTCTCCCTCCCACTCCACCGAAGACATGCAGGTCCTTGGACTCCTCCACCGGCAGAACATAACAACACGACGGTTGGAGGAGGAGCGCCTCATCTTCCGCTTGGGAACCCTCCAACCACAAGGGATGAATTCAGATTTCTCCAGTTTCCTCATTTCCCCTCCCCCCACCTTGTCTCAGTCGATTCCCTCGAACTCAGCACCGCCCTCCTAACCTGCAATCCTCTTCCTGACCTCTCCGCCCCCACCCCACTCCAGCCTATCACCCTCACCTTGACCTCCTTCCACCTATCCCACCTCCATCGCCCCTCCCCCAAGTCCCTCCTCCCTACCTTTTATCTTAGCCTGCCTGGCACCCTCTCATTCCTGATGAAGGGCTCATGCCTGAAACGTCGATTCTCCTGTTCCTTGGATGCTGCCTGACCTGCTGTGCTTTAACCAGCAACACATTTTCAGCTCTGATGCTCAAGATTAGACAATTCCACAACTGTGGCTCCTTTTAATAATGTATGAGGAGCGGATCAATAGCTTGGGCCTGTCCTCACCGGAGTTCAGCAGAATGAGGGGATGGATCTGACTGAGGGATTTAAAATGCTGAAGGGGATTGATAAGGTGAATATTCAACAGATGTTCCCCTTTGTGGGACAATCTTAAAGAAGAAGTCATAGATACGGAGTGAGAGGAGGTAGGTCCAAAACTAGGATGAGAAGAAACGACTTTGCTCAAAGGGATGTGAATCTGTGGAACTCACTGCCCCAGAGTGCACTGGAGGCAGAATCGGATCAACAGGCTCAAGAAAGAAATGGATAGGTTTCTGATGAAAAGTGGGATAAAGGTTATGGGACGCAGGCAAGAACGTAGGGTGGAGACCAAAGTTAAGATCAACCATGATCATGTTAAAGGGCCGAGCGGACTCAAAGGGCTAAATTGTCTAACCTTTTTCCTAATTCCTATGTTCCAACAAGGTGCAGACCTGATTGATACCTGCCCCCACCTGCCCACCCAATCACCACATT